>NC_080673.1:70995526-71300368 GCF_030445035.2 Dasypus novemcinctus | reverse complement strand
ATCTGTAAATCTGGTCCCTCATGTAGTGAAGATTGATTGTCACTATGGGCCCCAAGGGGATTGGGAGAGAGGTAAAGAATAGATCGAAGCAGGACAACTAGGGGACAATGGAAGTGCTCCACAAGATCATGTAATGATGGATATAGAATATGTTAATGTACACCAAAAATGTATACAAGTTTATAAGCCAAAATGTAAACCATAATATAAAACATCAGGAAACTAAAAATGTAGAAATTTGTACAGTCTAAAATATAAACCATAATGTAAACCAAAATGGAACAATGTTTGAAAGCTTTGTTTCAAAATCTGTACATCAGCTGCAGCAAATGTAACATGGGCATGTAAAAAGATCATTGCTGGGGAAGGGGGAAAGGGTTTGATATTGGGTATATAGGAGTCCCCTATATTGTATATGTGAATTACTGTGATCTAAAACTGTTTTGAAGACAAAATTAAAAATTAGAAAAAAAATTTTAAAAAGGAATGGATGCAGACGCTGAGGAAGAAATGAAAGAAAGTATCTTGCCACTGTACATACAGGGCAATACCTATTACAGTGATGAAAGGCAAAATGTTAAAAACAAATCTTTATAATACTGTTCATTTTTGTTAATACACCAATTTATTTTTACTTTATCTTAGTATTTCTATATTAGTATGTATACTTCTAATCTTTAAACCCATAACTATATTTCATTTACCTATTAATTGAATTAGGCAATATATTTGGCTTCATTGTTGAAGAAGTTTTGGACCACAGAGAGGTTCAACTATGGCAGGGGAGGAACATTGGTGTGGGGTGTTATTGATGGGGTGGGGGGACATGGTTGGGAGGGAATTCTCCAGGGCATGTTTAGATAATGTTTAGATAACTGGCACAAATGACAACTGAGAAAGTGATGAGTTCCCAGCCAGGGGAGCTCTATCACATTCCCCAATGGAACAGAAACCATCCCAAGTGTAATGACAAAGACCAATAAAGCAGGTTTTTCCAACAATGAGTCCATGATACTGATGACTATGCTTATGAGTCATGTGTGCCTGAAATATATACTAGGCCTAGAGCTGTGGGGTGCCTAAGAGTTACCTCCTGAAAGCCTCCATGTAGCTCAAATGTGGGCACTCTCTAAGCCAAACTCAGCATATAAATGTATTACATCTCTCCAATGTGGTACATGACTCCCAGGGATGAGCCTCCCTGGCACTGAGTGGTTGCTAGCAAGTACCAGCTGGTGATGTAAATAGAAAAATACATTGAATAAAAGGTCAACTCAGACCAGTAGAATATCTCAGCCCATATGTAGGATCATGTGTTAAAAACTGCTTTTTGACCTTGAATAAAAGGGGGAAATGGCAAAGTCAAATGAGTTTATATGGCTAAGAGTCTTCAGAAAAGAGTCAGGAGGTCATCAGAGTGGTCATGCTTATGCACTCCTCAGGAGGATCCCAGAAACAGCCAAATCAGACACAACCCCAGGTACTGGTTCTCCTGAGGGCTACAGAGACACACAGGAATATAGTCGTGGCAGTTAGCTCTGGAGCTCAGTACCATGTCAGTGGGCCCTACTTTGGAATTTGTGTCCCTGAGTGTGATGGAGTTGGACTCAGATGTGACCTTTCTACACATGCCTCTTCTGTCACTTTTAATGAAACTTTGGTTGGTGCTAGCATTGGTATATACTCAGGAGACTTGAGTTTCTGGACTGTCCATGTGCCCTGAGCCTCAGCAGAGTTGCAACTCCTACTCTCTGGTTTGTTGGACTTATGCTAACAGGGAGGTGAAGATGGTCAATCACTGAGGGTGCCTACAACTGCAAGCAGGAGAATTGCATCCATCATCCATGTGGAATCTAAGCCCCCTCTCAATATAAAAATGAAGTGGACATCACCATCTCAGGGCCCACAGGATGAAGGAATAAAATATGGATTAGAGGGGACTTACTGATGTTCTACCATAAAACTTTTGTGACTACTAATAGAAGAAATTGTATCATTGATGGGGAGAAAGTGGCCATAGTAGTTGCTGAGGGCAGGGAGTGGGAAGAAGAGATATGGTAAGGGGGTATTTTGGGGACTTTGGAGTTGTCCTAAATGATATTGCAGGGTCAGATGCTGGGCATTATATATCCTGCCATAACCCACTGAACGTACCAGGGGAGAGTGTGAACTACAGAGTAAACTATTATACACGTGGTGCAGCAGTGCTCCAAAATGTGTTTGTTGATTGCAATGAGTGTGCCACAGTGATGGAGGAGGTTGTTGGTGTGGGAGAAGTGGGGTGGGAGGATGAGGGTATATGGGAACCTATTATGTTTTTTATAATGTAACCTTTTTTGTGATGTATGTATCTTCAAAAAACACAGTTTACAAAAATGATGTTGGTGGAGGAGTGGGATGTGGGTTATATGGGAACCTTATGTTTTTTTACTATAATGTTCTATGTGATCTATTAACTTTAATTTTAAAAGTTTTATTAAAAATTTTAAAAAGAGAATATTTCTTAAAGTTTTGGGATTAAGGTAACAATCTGTATTTAAAATTAAAATGGAGAATAGTTGTTGGTAATCCTAGAGGGAAAAGGTCTTAAAATAATTGAAGTTTGCTCTATGCAGGCAAGTATTCCCACCTTTTCTTCCTTCTCCCTTTTCCTTTATCTTTTATCCTCATAACTCATTCATCCAGTCTGTTTAACTCCAATCCTCAGTCTGTGGACATAATCAGCATTTACTGAGAAAGACTTCTGGTGGTTGCTAACCTGCTAAATTAACTGAAAACAAAAGACTTCAAGATTGGAGCTTTGAGAGAATATAATTGCAATTCCAGAGAGGAGATGGATCCCTTTTTTATTAAATATGTGGTTGAGGAACTTCTATGGATCTCTGCATCTTTACTTTAATGTTAAAATAGTATAAATATGTAATGTTATAGTCTCAAATCTGGAACCATAAGAATGGAAAGATAGTGAATGTGCATGTGGTAGACTTTATTTATTGAAGCAATGGCCCTGTAGTATTTCTAAGGAATTAATTATCAGAAAAAGATATAGGTTTTAAACTCCTAAAAATTATATAATATGTAATAGCTCAATATATATTTCAATATGAATGATATTAATATGTACATGAAAATTATCTTTTATGTGTTATCTTCCTTGAAACAAAGTTACATGTTATTGAGTTTCATGATCCCAATGCTGATGTTTAATGCCTTTTATAAATGTCAAACCTTAGAAAATTAAAGTAGAGCCTGAATCAACAATAAACACACCCCTTCTCTATTTCCAGAACTCAAATCGTTTTACAGATGCCATTTCAAAGGCACAGTCTTGGAGCAAAAAATTGTTTCTCATTCTGTATTTAGAGTGATTAGAAATTTGTGTGATTTTCATGTTGAAATGCAAGTTTTGAATATTGAAGAGCATGTGGCTATGAAAAGCTTGCAATTTCTTTGCAGACAGCTATGTCATTTCAGACAACCCACTCCCTTTCCTGTCTGGAATTTTTTTCTTGTTTTTGTTTTTATTTTTAATCCTTGAGAAATCTTAGACAATATTTGTCTTTCAAATATGATTTTTCTGTCTACTGGAATTTCTTGGATCAAAATAATATATGTGCTTTTGTTCATACTTGGGCTATGTTCTTTCTTATTTTAGAATACTATTTATTTTAGATTTTGTGGGTTTACAGAACAATCATGCATAAAATACAAGATTCCCTTATACCACCCTATCATTAATACCTTGTATCCATACTCACTTATTACAATATATGATACACATTTTTACAGTAATACTATTTATTTCTTTTTAATAAATAATTATTTTCATCTTCATGATACCAGGCTATCTATCCTTTACTCATTCAAAAATATAAGCTCATGAACTGTTAGCATGTATTTCACATAAGACTGTTTAAAATCTATTTCTTATATAGCAAATAGCACATATAATAAAATATACTAAAATAACCCTACTGCAATGTGCTTTATTGATCATGTATTCAGAAGCTTTGCCCTTTTCACTTTGAAAAAGAAAATATATACAGCTTTTTTGTGGTCATATTTGAGTTGAGCTCAAAGAAATTTTAGAATCATATATATCTGACTTTAATATTTTTACTCTGGAGAAACTAAAATATTTTAGGTATCAAAATATTTTTGCATAAAATTATTCTATCTATATATTGCATAAAATTATTATATTTATATACATTAGCATCAAAGTAAGTTTATGCAGATGATAATCCAGTAATAATTGACAATATGCTTTTGTGAAGAGAATTTTTTTCTGTAGACCTATTTTAGCAATTTATCATTCTATTCTATTTGCATGGTCCACCCTTCCTACAATGAATATCAACTTCAGTGAAAGTCAGAAACATACATAGATTCATTTTAGGTGCCCCCTCCTTTCCTTCCTTCCTTCCTTCCTTCCTTCCTTCCTTCCTTCCTTCCTTCCTTCCTTCCTTCATTCATTCTTTCCTTCCTTCCTCCCTCTCTCCCTTCCTTTCTTCCTTCTTTCCTTCCTTCCCTCACTTCCTCCCTCCCTCCTTCCTTCCTTCCTTCTTTCCTTTCTTCCTTCTTTCCTTCCTTCCCTCCTTCCTATAAATTTCCTGTTTTATATTTTTCTTTCTTATCCAAATTAGGTCTAAGTGTCTTATCACAAATGTCTAATATAAAAAGTACCAATTGTACATTGTATATGATATATGATATGTGCAAAACTAATTTATTCCTATTTTTTAAAAAAATAGATTTTTAAACAATCTTTCCAGGAAAAAAGGCATTCTTACATAACTTATCTTTTAAAAAACTGCTTTCTTTCCTTTCCATAAATTTAAAAAATATTTAAGGCAAAAACAGTACATTCTTATTAAATAGCTGATTTGAGCCAAAATGGAATTTAATTTTTTGAAAGATAGACTCAGTAAAGTTAACTTAAATGGAGTTTGCAAATTGTTTTTAATGACTCCTACTTAAAAACAAAACTATTTTGATAATGTTGAATAATAAAACTACTAAAAACAAAAGTTGCAGCAACTTAAATTAAAATATAGCCTAAAACACAATTTCATTTGTTGCTTTAAAAATATTATTTTCATACAAAGTGATATGTTTAGGCTCAAACTGAGAATGGCAGTTTAAAAATATTCTTTATTACATATGTAGACTTTTACAGGCCTATATATGCATTAAAAGTATTATTTTGGAAACTAAAAATAAAGAATAAAATGTAGCACTTTAATGTGGAATCTAGATTTTTTTTTCTGTACAAACATGCAGTTGTGGTCAAACTTGAGCTAAACACACAAATTTCATTTTCAACTGAAATGAAATGATTTCTGTCCTTGCTCATGGTGCTTGCCAAACAAAAGCTTGCTGACCTATACAAGATGTAAAAAAAACTGCAGGAAAATGCCCATTGCATTCCTTTTAATGGCAAGATCATCTCTTTTCACAGAAATCCAACCACTGTCTCTGGGCAGATCAGCAAATCATATGTTGAATGAATAATCAGTCTGCAGATCACAAGGTTTTTCCTCTTTGCTAAAGGCAAGTTCTAAGACTAAGTTAGAAGACACCACAAAATGTTGCTTACCCAGTCATTTACCTGAGTTGAAAACTAATGTTAAATTTTGTTCTGCAGTTCTCCTGGGTGGTTTTCAGTAAGACAATATTATAAGAATATTTCAATATTCTTCCTTCCTCTCAAGTCCAAGGACCTGTGGAAATAACTTCAACATTTCCTTTATAGAGAGATTTTTCTAAAGATTCTGTTTCTTTTAAAGTCAAGAATGTTTTCACTTGAAGGCAAAACAATCCTACAGGGCATTGTATATCCTGCTCAATTGGTTCCTGTCTGATAGATAGGCTAGTTTCTGTATCCGTGCCTCATCTTCAAAGTACTAAGCAAAATCTGACCTACTATTGTCTTGAAAGGTTTCTTCTAATTTACCTTTCAGCTCAAACACCTTGTGGAGAAAACTTGTCCTTGACTTAGAAAATTTCTGCATATTGCAGAGGGTTAATGTCATCTTTGTACAGGTTTTCATGTGCTACCTTATATATTCTTGAGTGAACTGATCTTTATTTATAAAATCATTTTTCTAACATCCTCAAGAAATTTTTTTCATTTCATTTCAAAGACTTGTTTACACCAGCACATCTCTGTGAAGAAAGCAGTATGTCAGGATTTTCTATTTTGCTGCCCTTCATGAAGCCAATCATTGATGGAGCACCAAGTGACAGATGCTGAACCACATCTTTATTTCTAGATATGAAGATACAACTTTAAATATATCTTGCTCTTTACTTATTTCAGCTGGCTTTGCACATCACAAAATGTTTTCTTGAGCTTCACCACTCTTTACAAATCTTGTAAATACTACAACGTGCTAATTCTTAGGAAAATCTACTCACTCATTAACTTGAATAGATGAATTTTTTACATAAACTTTTTCAACCTGTGTTACATGTTACTAATATATTAACTTATTGAACTATTTGAGGAGAGAGCCTTTTAAGTTCATTGTCCTGCATCTTTTACTGGCATTTTACTCACTATATTTGTACATACTGGCTTTATTAGATACTTCTCAACTCTGCAGCTTTTCCATTTCTGGGCTTTTTAAACCTTTATATCATTATTTGTTTGTTGGTGTGTGGGTTGGTTTTTTAACAAAAGCTTTATTCAGCTTGATGTGAGATTCTTTGAAATGATCAGAAAGTGACTGTAATTTTTAGTTAATTGCCTTTCCAATGTCTCTGAAGCTATTGCTTAATTTATAAGTTGTTTTCCACAGGGACAGTACAATGAAGTAAAAAAGAAAAGGATTTCTAGCCCATCTAAAATGTACTGAGTATTTGTTTTTGTGAAAACAAACTTTTCATGTTCCCTTACTGCATTAATGTAGTGCAAAAACTCAGAAGATTATAATTCTTTATTATTAGCCTTATCAAAGATGTCTATAGGCCTAGACTTTGAATGTTTTTCTTTCTTTCATGTTGCATTTCAAAAATCACCACCATTAGACATGATTGCAGAGCACAAACCCTAATAAAATATCAGATAGAAATGTGTAATGAGTAATTATTTTAGAAATTTATGCAAGATAACCTGTCTATTCCACATTTTGCAAAAGTTAAAACAAAAGCAAGTTTGCAGGGGAGCAACTAAGTCACAGCACATAATGATTCTTTAGAATCAAAAGGTCTGTAGCAGTTTGATATTGTTTATGAATTCCAAAATTAGATATTGGATTCAGAAGTTTCACTTTTATTTGATTAAATAATAATTAAGGCTTTGATCTGGCCATGTCAGCAGGACTTTGAGTCCCTGCTCCCTTGGGGGGCAGAAACAGAGAAGCTGCATGGCAGAAAAGGGAGGTTGGAGTTTTAGTCCTGGAGCTTGGAAGTAAACACACAAAGAAGCAGATACATGAAGAAGGAGAGATATCTCTATTAAACACAGAATAGGCCCTGAGAAGAGAAAAGAGTCATTTGTCTGATAGTCTACAGCTGGTCTTGTGGAGAGAGCAGAGCAACTGAACCTGAAAAGAAATGAGCCCTGGGAAGAGAGGAACCCATGAAGCCTGAACTCTTGCAGACATCAGCAGCCATCTTGCTCCAACACATGGCAACAGACTGGTGAGGGAAGTAGCTTATGCTTTATGGCCTTGTAACTGTAAGTTTCTACTCCAAATAAATAACCTTTATAAAAGCCAATATATTTCTGAAATTTTGCATCGGCATCCCTTTGGCTAACTAATAAATGGTCCTTCTGATTTTCCCTTATGCCACTCTCCCATAGAACTCCCACTGAATTTTCATAGAACAAGAAAATTCTGTGGAATCTTTTTTGAGAAAATTTGATATGAACAAATCTTCTCCCTTTATTAAGAAAAGAATTTTAATTTAAGGCACGTAACCTCAACTTAGAGAGTAAAAAAAAAATCAAGATAATAATACTAGTATTGTTGTAGAATTTGAGAGAGGTTCAATTATTTGCATATAGAGCGGCCAGGACTCAGGAATGATTTTGAGAAAGAAAAATGGTTTATTGACCGCCGGCCGGATTTGGGAGCTTTCTGTTTCAATCCCAAACCCAGAACAAGATTTTTGAGTCCCTTTTATACAGAGGGGAAAGGCCAAATGGTCCTTTTGTTTCAGTTCTCAATAGGCTTGAATTAGCATATATATCTTCCACATCTTAGGTAAGCTTTTAGCATGGACCTCAGGCATTCTAGGTAAGCTTTTAGCATATTTAGTTTGCATTTCCCCTGAATACTTAAAGTTTATAGACCTTCCATTGTTAAACTATTTTCTGGGACTGGAGTCGTTGCCATTGTTACCAAGGGCAGGATTGCAGCCTCTTACCGTTTCACACCCACAAGTCAGAGAGCTTAGGTTATCTCTGAAGAGACAAAGAGCCTCCCACCCATAGCCCACATCAGTATCATTAATTAATGATACTAGTTAATAATAAGCTTAAAGTTAAACTTACATTTAGTGTTAGGTATTGGGTCATGATTAGGGATAGGGTTAGGATCAAGGTTAAGGTTTGTGCAAATCTATGTGCAGATCTGACTCTCATCTACTATTGTAGCTCTTCTTATTCTTTCACCTAATTCCTTATTATGGAAATCCCCAGTGGTTATTTTACATGAATTTAAAAGTCAGTAATTTTCAGTTCAATTAACTGAGGATATATCTATTATAAGATACTACATAAATACACACTTCATTTCTGCCACTACCATCAACACCAACCAAAAAATTACTCCCCAAACTGGTACAGATTTGAGTTGTTTCTAAATCCAGTAGGGGAGAGGGAGGGCAAGATGGCTCCAGAGTAAGTGCACCCACATCATCTCATCATCTCTCCTACAAAAAATGGCTGAGTAGGGGCAAAATCCTGCCTGAATGAACTATTTTGGGAACGCACGAAGCAGGAGGCTTCAGAGCATTAATCTGGAGAGAGCATGACAAAAATACTGATTGCTCAAGGTAAAACCTTGAGTTCCTGGCACTTGTGGCTGGGGCTATGGGATGGCTGGGCCCCTCCCTAAGGGCTGGAAGCCACAACATTCCCTGACCCATGCCTGTCAGTCAGCTGGAAGAGACAAACTCTGAGAGGGGGAAGGCTCTTGTGAAGAGTGAGGAGATATCCCCTAAGTGCGGGTTCTATCGTCTAATTCCCACATTTTTATCTTTTGAGGAGCATACCAGCTGGCTTAAGAAAAAAACAGGAAAAGGGGCAAATCTGTTGAGGCAGCCTGATTTACCTAAACTTCATGGGATAGGGAAAATTGGTCTGAGAGAAGTGGAGTCAAGCAATTAACTAGTCCTGTGCAACTCACCAAAGGGAAGGGGACAGTAGCAAATGCTTAATAAGCTTCCAAGAGTATTTAGGGTTCCTGGCAAGGTGTTGGTACTCTATAAGAGACTGCAAGTCATTCTTCTCTATAATGAGTTAATTCACCAGGGTGCCATTTGAATTTCAAAGGGAGCTTTCACAAAAAGGTGGGAGGACAGATTCCTAAGTAGCAGTTTATTCAATTGCAAAGAGTCAATACTGCCCCAAGATTGAAGAGTTAATCAACCTAGCAGGAAGGTTTCGCTCAGTGGAGGAGTTTCAGCCATGAATATACAAGGTCTCTAGTTCAATTCCTGGCTCCTCTAGAGTAGTGACCCCCTGGGATATTAAATATCTACCTGATACTTCAGGACAGGGAAAACAGACATTATGCTTGTATTAGCTTCCCTTGGGTTTCTTATTTTCCTAAAAAAAAAAAAATTACTTTTGTTACATAATTTAACTTACTCTACTCACAAAAACCCACTTCAAAACCTGCAGTGAGAAAGCTACAGGGTAATTGATTGATAAATATCAGCAACCTGACAAGCTCTGCAGGGGCTTAAGAGGGAAATCTATTTATTCTTAGTGTTTGATTGACTACTTGCTAGTGGGTTTGTCTGTTTTTTTGGTTTCTTATCTTTCCTTCCTCTTTATCACCCCCCCCCCCTTTTTTTAAAGTAGGTGCTGCCAGGTTGTTTCCTGTTTTCTGTGTTTCCTCTTTCTCAGTTACCCCTTCTCTGTGTGTACTGATTTTGGCTACCAATAATATCTCTTTTCCCTCCTACATCTTTCTATCTTCTACCTTCTGTTGTTGCTCTTACATTCCACCTCACTCTGTTTAGTCCCCAATTTTTTTGGCTTTTTATTTCTAATACTTCTGTTTTCTATCTTTCATTAACTCTCTCTGTTTTTGTCCTTTCTTTTCTCTTTTTCTCCTCATCACACTGACCTTTTAATTCATACTATATTCTTCTCCATATTCAGTTTCCCATTTCACTGCAGGTACTCTGCTTTTTTATTCCTATAACTCTACATTAAATAAATGAGTTTAATATTCATTCTCCTAGGTCTTATATGGTTCATCTGCTAACTTTTACTGTCAATATTTCTATTATACTTTTTCTTTTCTTACCTCTTTTGCTTTTCATGGCCCTAATCTTTTTCCTTCAAGGGAACTTAGACAACAAAATGAAATAGAATACGAAGAACAAAGTGTTAAGGAGAAAACACACACACACAAACAGCAACTAAATAAAATCCAAAACTAGAGGGAGAAGCTAATCAATTGAACAAACACATCAAGATAAAATGATGACCAGACAACAAGAAATTAAAAACCATACCAATAATCAGGAAGGCAGAGCTCAACCCAATGAACAAACTAAAACCCAGGAAGAGGAGCAGAAATCAAACAACTAATCAGAGCTGCACAAACAAATATCATGGACCAACTTAATGAAGAGAAGGAAGAGATTAAGGATATTAAGTAAACATTGGAGGGCATACTGAAGAAATTGTAAACATACTCAAAAAAGAATAATGGATATAATGGTGATGAATGGCAAAATCCAAGAAATAAAAAATACACTATCAGCAAATAAGAGCAGATTTGAAGAGACAAAGGAAAGAATTAGTTGTATGGAAGACAGTACATCTGAAATCAAACATACAATAGAATTGATAGATAAAAAGACAGAAAAATCCAGCAGGGAATTAGGGATTTGAATGACAACAAAAAATGCACACACATATGCATTATAGGCATTCCAGAAGGAGAAGAGAAGGGAAAAGGGACAGAAGGAGCCTTGGAGGAAATAATGACTGAAAACTCCCCAAACCTATAGATGGAGATGTACATACATGTCCATGAAGTACAGCACACCCCACACATTATAAATCCCAACAGGCCTACTCCAAGACATATACTTGTCAAATTATCCAATGAGCAAGACAAAGAGAAAATACTGAAGGCAGCAAGAGAAAAGAGAACCATTACATACAGGGAAAGGTCAGTACGATTAAGTGCTGATTTCTCATCTGAAACCATGGAGGCAAGAAGGCAGTGGTATGATATAGTCAAGATACTAAAAGAAAATAATTTCTAGCCAAGAATACTTGATCCAGCAAAGCTGATATTAGAAAATGATGGAGAATTCAAAATATTCACAGGTAAACAGAAACTAAGAGTGAATGCCAATAAGAAACCTGCCCTTCAAGAAATACTAAGGGTTGAAAGAAATACTGCGGGTTGAAAGAAAAAAAAAAACAGGAGAGACAGAGTTGGAGAAGAGTGTAAGAACAACTAAAAAGACAAAAAGAGAAATATAAAACAACATATGACAAACACAAATCCAAAGAAAATATGGGTAATAGAAGTAATTTCTTGAGAGTAATAATAACACTGAATGTTAATGGATTAAACGCACCAGTCAAGAAACACAGATTGGCAGAATAGATAAGGGAATATGATCCATCTATATGCTGTCTACAAGAAACCCACCTAGTACCAGGGATTCAAGGTGGATGAAAGTGAACAACTGGAAAACAATTTTACAAGCAAACAATAACCAAAAAAGAGCAGGAGTAGCTATAATAATATCAGAAAAAAATAGACTTTAAATGGAAAACTATTGTGAGAGACAAAGATGGACACTATATGTATTAGTAAAAGGGGTAATCATTCAAGGGGAAAGAATGATCATAAACATTAATGCACCTAACCTGGGCACCTCAAAATACATGAGGGAAACACTGGAAAAATTAAGTGGAGGAAGAGATGCCTCTACAATTATAGTGGGGGTACATGATATAGGGTATACATGATCTTTATGAAAAACCCACAGCTAGCATCATATACAATGGTGAAATCCTAAAATTTTTCCCTTTAAGATCAGGAACAAGACAAGGATGCCCATTATCACCCCTTATATTTAACATTGTGTTAGAAATACTTGTTCAAGCACTGAGGCAAGAAATAGATATAAAAGGCATCCAAATTGGAAAGGAAGAAATCAAAATTTCCCTATTTGTAGGCAATGATCCTATACATAGAAAGTCCCAAGAAATCTACAACAAAGCTTCTAGAACTTATAAATGAGTTCAGTACAATCACAGGTTATAAGATCAATGTGCAAAAATCAGTAGCATTTCTATACACCAATAATGCTGAGGAAGCAGCAAGAAACAAATACCATTTACAATAATAAATTAAAAAATCAAGTACCTAAGAATAAATTTAACTAAAGATGTAAAAGACTTATACACAGAAAACTACACAAAACTGTTAAAGGAAATCAAAGAAGCTTTAAATAAATGGAAGAATATTTCCTGGTCATGGCTAGGAAAACACTATGCATCATTAGATGTCTATCCCACCCAAACTGATCTATAGATTTAATACAATTCCAATAAAAAGCAACACAGCATTTTTTTTAAATGAACTGGGAAAACTAACTATGAAATTTATTTGGAAGGAAAAGAGATCCTGAATAGCCAAAGTATTATTGAAAAAGAAAAATGAAATTGGAGGAATCACACGACCTGACTTTAAAAAATACTACAAAGCTACAGTGATCAAAATGGCATGGAATTGGCACAAGGATAGATATACTGAACAATGGAACTGAATTGAGAGTTCTGATATAAATCCTCTCATATACATTCATCTGATATTCAACAAAGCCACTAAGCCCAGTCAACTGGGAGATACTGGAAGTCAAATGGTGCTTGGGCAACTGGATATCCATATGCAAAAGAATGAGAGAGTATTAGCATCTCACACCTTGTAAAAAAATCAACTCAATCTAGATCAACTACCTAAATATAGGAGCCAAGACCATAAAGACCTTGGAAAACATTGTAGGGAAGCATCTACAGGATCTTGTAATAGGAAATGGATTCATGAACTTCACACCCAAAGCATGAGCAGCAAAAGGAAAAATAGAGTAGTGGAAGCTCATCAAAATTAAAACCTTTTTCACCTCAAGGGAGTTTGTCAAGAAAGTGAAAAGACAGTCTATATTATGGGAGAAGATATTTGGTAACCATATATCTGATAGGAGCCTAATATCCAGCATATATAAAGAAATCCCATATCTCGAAAATAAAAAGACAAACAACACATTCAAAAAAATGGGTAAGAGATTTGATTTGAACATACGCTTGTCCAAAGAAGAAATACAAATGGCTAAAAAGCACGTGGAAAGATGCTCAACATCACTAGCTATTAGGGAAATGCAAGTCAAAACTACAATGAGATACCCTTTTACACCCATTAGACTCGTGGCTATTAAAAAAATCAGAGTACTACAAGTGTTGGAGAGGATGTGGAGGAATGGGAAAACGCATCCACTGCTGGTGGGAATGTAGAAGGATCCAGCCATTCTGGAGGACAGTTTGGCGGTTCCTCAAAAAACTAGCTATAGATTTGCCAAATGACCTAGCAATTCCAGTCCTGGGTATACACCTAGAAGAACTGAAACAAGGACTTGAACAGATATATGCATACCAATATTCATAGCAGCATTATTCACTATTGCCAAAAGTTGGAATCAACCCAAATGCCCATCAACAGATGAATGGATAAACAAAATGTGGTATATACATACAATGGAATACTACTCAGCTGTAAGAATGAATACAGTACTAATACATGGTGTAACATGGATGAATCTTGAGGACCTTCTGTTGAGAGAAGCAAGCCAGGCATTGAAAGACAAATACTACATGACCTCTCTGATATTTATTAAGTAAATCAATCTGTCTCAGAGAGTTAGAGACTGGAAGATAGGCTTATAGGAATAGCGGGCAGAGCAAGTTTGTGAGCCAATGCCCACATGGGTGAAATATGTGATAAAGTGGAGGTAAGTAGTTGTGCACTGACGTGATAAGATGGGGATATAGGGATACAATTGAGTTGGGCTTTGCAGGCTTGAGGGGTCTATGTTTGGGAGGATGGGTCAGATGGTCCATGGAATTGAGGGGAGGGCTTGGGGGGGGGGAGCTGGTGGAACATGGGAGATTTTCAGGTACATTGTTAAAACTATAATGTTGAGAAAACTCTAGGAAACAAGAAAGGGTTTCTGGTTTAAGGTGTTTGACATGGGATATCTGGCACAAGGTGCACCTGGGGCAGGCTTCCAGGGAGTGTGTGAATGCTCATCTTGTCATAGTGTGTTATATCAGTGGGTGGAGAGCCATACAATGAGTGGGAAGCTGTTGTACCCCCATCTGGGGAGCCTGAAATTCTCAAATAGAGGGGAGGGTGTCTCTTGAGAGCATGTGTGGCTCCCAAAGTGGGGGATGGGGGGTTGCAGACTAGTGTGTCAAGACTTCTGCATTGTTACACGTATCAATGGCTCTCGCCCTTCAGGCAGTGAAGCTTGGTTGTCACAGCGGGCCCTGAGAAGAGGGGAAGAGAGGAATAGAATAGATGGAAGAGGGGGTAACTGGGGGACATTGGAAGTGTTCTATATGATCCTGCAATGATGGATACAGGCCATGTGAAATTTCAACAAAAATGTGTAGAGATGCATGGTCTAAAATGTAAACCATAATGTAAACCATAATGTAACCATGGTTGGTAGCTATGTTTCAATATTTGTAATTAGTTGTAGCAAATGTAACATCCATATATAAAAAGATCGTTGCTGGGGAGGAAGGAGAATTTATGTGGGAGCTCCCTGTATTCTATATGCTACTTTACTGTGACCTAAAACTTTTTGAAGACATAATTTTTAAAAAGATGTAAGACACTGAGGAAGAAATGGAAGAGATTGCCTTGCCACTATACACACAGGGCAACACCTATTACAGTGTAGAAAGATAAAATGTCAAAAAATTTTTCATATGTTTCATTTTTTAATAATCCAATTTATTTTTTACTTTTAGTTTTTCTAAATTATTATATATTTTATTTCTAATCTTTAAACCTATCATTACTATATCATTTTCCTATTAAATGAATTTGGCAATATATTAGGCTTCACTTTTGAAGAAGTTTTGGATCACAGAGGGGTTCAAGTATGGCAGGGGAGGAGCATAGGTGTGGGATGTCATTGATGGGGGATACATGAGTGGGAGGGACTTTTCAGGACATACATATAGGGTATATAGTCATGTTCATATGTTCATTGGGTATTGACATAGAGTGTAGGTTTCACAAGACAAACAAGCAAGTGCTGAATTCCCATCCTGGGGAATTTTGTCTCATTTTGTCTCATAGTAAGAGCAACACACAGGGCAACACCTATTACAGTGTAGAAAGATAAAATGTCAAAAAATTTTTCATATGTTTCATTTTTTAATAACCCAATTTATTTTTTACTTTTAGTTTTTCTAAATTATTATATATTTTATTTCTATTTTAGAATATTATATATTCTATTTCTATTATATATATTATATATTTAACTCTATTTTGTCTCATAGTAAGAGCAACTATTACCCAAGTGCAAGTGCAAAGACAAGTGAAGAAGGATGGTCCCTTGATATTGAAGAGTATATCTATGAACCTCTGTGCTTAAAATTTCAACTAGACCTAGAGCTGTAGGGTGCCTAAGAGTTACCTCCTGAGAGCCTCCATGTTGCTCAAATGTGGTCACTCTCTAAGACAAACTCAGCGTATGCAATACTTTCCCTCCAGCATGGGATGATTCTCAGGGATGAGCCTCCCTGATGTCAAGGGGTTCAACCAAACATTGGCTGGTAATGTAACTAGAAAAAGATGTTGAATAAAAGGGAGAAATGGTAAAGACAAATGAGTTTATATGGGTTAGAGACTTCAAAATGAGTCAGGATGTCATCAGAGGGGTCACATTTATGCACATCTCAGAAGGACCTCAGAAATAGCCAAAGTAGATACAAACCCAGGTAGTGGTGCTCGTGAGGGCTATGGAGACTCCAGGTCCTATGGTCACGGCAGATGGTTCTGGAGTTCAGTGCCTTGCCAGTGGGCCCTGGTTTGGAATTTGTGCTCCTGAGTGTGATGAAGTTGGACTCAGATGTGACTTCTCTACACATGCCTCCTCTGTCACTTTTACTGAACCTGTGGTGCTGGTCTTGGGGTATGCCCAGGAGATTTGAATCTCTGGACTATGTGCCAACTGGACCCTGAGACTTAGTACTATTGTAACACCTACTCTCCAGTTCGTTGGACTTACCCAAGTCAGCTAACAAGGAGGTGAGGATGGTCAACCACAACACCAAGGAACTGAGAGAGTCTACAACTGCAAGCAGGAGAATCCCATCCATCAGCCATATGGGATCTAAGTCCCCACTCGATTTAGAAGTGGAGTGGGCATCGCCATCCCAGGATCCTCAGGATGGAGGAATAAAATATAGATTAGTGTGGACTTATTGATATTCTACTATAGAATTATTGTGAATCTATCAATGGAAGAAATTATATCATTGATGTCAAGACAGTGGCCACAGAAGTTGCTGAAGGCAGGGAGGGGGAAAATGAGGTGTGATATGGGGGCATTTTTGGGACTTGGAGTTGTCCTGAATGATATTGCAGGGACAGATGCAGAACATTATATATCCTGCCATAATCCACTGAATGGATGAGAGAGATGTAAATACAACACAAAATATAATCCATGCTGTATAGTAGTGCTCCAAAATGTATTTATCAAATGCAATGAATGTACCACACTAATGAAAAAAGTTGTTGATGTGGGAGGAGTGGGGGTATGGGGAATGGGGTGTATGATAACCTCATATTTTTTTAATGTACATTTTGTGAGATCTATGTATCTTTAAAAAATGATAATAAATAAAGTCTATTTCATCTAAAAAAATATCCAATAGGGTCCACTTCAACCTTCAATGATAGTTCAATGTTTCTTTGCTTTTGAGAGTAGTTCTGCAAAGGCCCACTGATGTAGTTGTTGATGCTTCTTCTTCATTTTCCTTGAATGTTGCATAGGCATTTGTTACATTGCATGGAAGCATGGGGTCATCCCTTCACTCCTCATTTGAACAAAGCCATCATCTTTGTGTTTCCAAGGTCTCACAGATATATTTTGTGGGAAACAATGCTGTAACAGATACTGTGGAATGCTCACCCCACAGTCTTCCTAACTTCCTTGTAGTATGCCTTCAAAATTCCAGAGATTGGAAAGCTAAAATTGTTAGAAACCCTTGCAGCCACAGTTCTAGATGTGGCCACCATGGGCAAATCATGTGAGCTAAAGATTAGTAAATCAATTAAATTGGAAGAGAGACAAAATTATGAAGCTCCAAGTTTCTTGGCATGGATTATGGCAGAGATAACATGGTTCTCAAGGTTTAAATTGCATTTACAAATTCTGAATTTTAGCAGAAGACTTCCCTGAAACTCAGTTCTATGGAGTGATATTTGAAGTCACTTTGATGATCTACCTAGGATCTTTCTTTAGGTCTCCCAACAATTCTGTGAACTATGCATGTCTGTAATTAATCCCTTTGTTGTTATTTTGCAAAAGGTAATTTTGAAAAAATGATTTTTTTAAAAATTTGATCTTCCTCCCTTAAACTTAATCAAAATTTCATAGCAAGTGGACTGGAGGACAAATTTAATAAGGTACAAAGACAACCTATTTTTCACCTCCTTTTTCTCCATGATGTTTATAGACCTCTCAGTTAAATTAGATTCTGGTAGACCTACCAAGTCACACCTACTTCCATAAAGTCCCAGGCAGGTCTGTTACATGGTTTAGTGTCTATGATAAATTTTGGAGGAAGTGTCAAGTGTGAAGATATTTTTCATATTTTATATGCTCAATATTTTGGAAGATTTGGCACTTGTTTTTTCTGTCTTTCCTTTAGAGACATGAACATGAGTTAACCAGGAAAATCAACAGATTTTTATCATGTGAATTACTTATTACTAGAATGTTTTCTTCAAATACAATATAAACATCATGGTTTATTAAAGCAGGAATGTAAGTAAGTATCTATAATGTGTAGTGAATAGGGACCCTATTATCCAGTGTATTTATAAAAAATGTGTCTTGATATATATATATATCTCAAGGATTTTTTTAGTAGAACTTGGTGTATAGACCAATAATAATATTTAATATGATCCAGGAAGAAATAATATGACATTGATAAAGGTCTTCGTAAAATGAATGCCAGTAAGATTGACATATTAAGTAGAGGAATTGATATAATAAAGAGAAATTCTCCCAAGTAAATTCTGGAGAGTAGAGTTGAAGCAGTTCTGTTTTCAATTAAAAAGAGAGGGATAGCTTAATGTGAAGGAGGGGATGTTTTCTTGTTTGTATCTTTCTGTGTCATGGCAATTTTGTTAACTGAGGTAGGGATTATAGTAGAGAGACCAGGTTTTGGATAAGGTGGTGTCCAAATTACAACCACCTTGTTCAAGAGAGAAGCAACCACTTACCCAGAGGTTGAGAAATGCGATGATTGACAGATCACAATCGTATCCACTCCAGATGGCCCTAAATGAACAAAATCATGTCATCTTCTAAAGGACAGCCTGAATCCAAGAATTGGTTGATGGTAGGAGAGCTCCAGATCTCTTGACCAAAATCTAGACCTATGTTAGCTCCAGTACTCCCTGTGGTATCAAACTTTACTGATATCATTAAGACCACATTGCAACCCAATTTCTCCTGCCTTTCATGCTTCCTTTACACACCACAATTTCCCATCCCTAGATCATTCCTCATAACACATTCTCCTCAAACTCTATTTCTGCATCTATTAGTTCAGTTTTGTATATATTGTGCTAATCGTTAATCTAAAACTTAATATATTTTCTTGGATAAGAGAAGAAATTTGTGTCAAATTGAAGACAAGAATGAAATATATAATCATGAAGGATTTACAATGAGAAAAAAGGGGGCCAGGGAAAATACTGGGGAATACAAACATTTTACAATTTGGACAGAAGAAGAGAAACCAGGGGAGAAGACTTAAAAAAGCCACAATAATGAGGTGCCTGAGAGATCAACAAAAAATACAAAGTTAAGAAATAAGAGATAACCATTGTGGGAGATTGAATTATGTACACAAATAAAAGATATGTTCTTCATTTTATTCCAAGTCAAAGTGGGTGTGAACCCATTGTAAATATGAACTTTTGAATTTGCAGTTTTAATCAAAATGTGACCAAGGTGAATAAAGGGAGAACTTAATCCATACTACCAGAGAAGAGTTAGAGAAGTACATAGGATAAAACAGAAGTCAGCAGTAACCAGAACAGTAGACACAAGGAGTGAGAGATGGCCAGAAAGCCATATGACGGGAGTCAGAGATGGAAGCCAAGGAAGTCCAAGGATTTCAGCAAGCCAGCTCCAGAATGCCACAGACTCCTGTGAGAAAGCATAGCCTTGCTGATGCCTTGAGTCGAGAATCTAGACTCTGGAACCATGAGGCAATGATTACTCATTGTTTAAATCAACCTGCTGGGTGGAATGTTCATAGCAGCTTGGCAACTAAGAAAAACATCAAGTTCAGATACTCTGAAGATGTCAAATAAGAAAATAGAAAAGTCCCTGATAGATTTTATTTTAGGAAATGAGTGTTTATTATGGAAGATGTAGTTCAGTGGCATCATGGAAAATAAGCCAACCCAGAGTGAGTTAAATAGGAAGTTAAAGATGGAAAAACACAAAATAAAATAAACTTTTAAGAAACAATAACAATAAAAACAAATGTTGATTATTGAATCAAGAAATTTAACAAAACTTGAAAAGTTTACTAATGGATGTGTTTCAGTTTCAAGTAAGAATATTCCAGTGACAAAAAGCAGTGGATGTACCACAATGATGGAAAGGGTTGTTGATGTGGGAGGGGTGGGGTGGGTGGGGTGGGTAGTATGTGGGGACCTCATATTTTTTGAATATAACATTAAAAGAAAATAAAGAAGAAAAAAAAAGGAATGAAGTCAAGGTTGATAAAACAAAAGGCCTTCTTACTTGTCCTCTTGAGTTTCTATTTCCTTTACCCAAATACAAGATGAAAATAATTCTCTAATGTTTTTTTCATAATTTTCCTATTAAAATTTTTAGATAATTATGAATTAATACCATTTTTTTTTCATAAAATTAGGTATACTGAGAGTTTATATGGTTGTACTTTGGCATGCCCATACTGTTCTGCAATTGGGTCCTTTGCATTTAGCACTAAAAGGAAAAAAATCATTAATATCATCTCTGTACTTAACTTATATTAGCACATTTTGCTAAGTTATTTCTGTCATCATCTTTATCTGTTTACAAAGAAGAATAATAGTGTCTGAATAACACAGAAAATTTACTATTTTAATTTAAATCACATACAAAACCATACTTCTATGCCAATACATTGGTCTACTTGCTCTTCCTTGAGCATACCAAGCCTACTCCAACCTCATGATTATGCACTCATTGATCCTGTCTTATTTTTTCTTCTTCTTTTCTTAAGGTTCTTTATTCATTTAACTTTTTTGTTTGTCTTTATTTATTTTTTTAATGTTACATTAAAAAAATATGAGGTCCCATATACCCCCCACTCCCGTTACCCCAGTACTCCCATATCAACAACCTCTTCCATCATCATGGGGCATTCATTGCATTTGGTGACTACATTTTTGAGTGCTGCTGCATCATATGGATAATGGTTTATGTTATAGTTTACACTTTCCCCCAGTCCATCCAGTGGGCCATGGCAGGACATACAATGTTCAGCATCTGTCCCTGCAGTACAACCCAGTACAACTCCAAGTCCTGAAATGCCCCCACATCACATCTCTTTTTCCCTCTCCCTACCCTCAGTAGCTACTGTGGCCACTTTCTTCACATCAATGCTACATTTTCTTCCATTACTTATAACAATAGTTCCAGAATAGAATATCACTAAGTCCACTCTAACCCATACTCTATTCCTCCATCCTGTGGACGCTGAGATGATTATGTCCATTCCACATGTACATTGAGAGGGGGCTTAAATTGCACATGGATGATGGATGCAATTCTCCTGCTTGCAGTTGTAAGTACTCTTGGCTCCCTGGTGTGGTGGTTGACCTTCTTCACATCTTTATTAGCTGACTGGGGTAAGTCCAATAAACCAGAGGATAGGAGTTGCAAGTCTCTGGAAGCTCAGGTCCTGGCTATCACATGGACAGTCCAGAGATTCAGGTTTCCTGAGTATACACCAAACCCCAGCACCAACTACAGGTCTGGTAAAAATAACAGGAGAGGCTTGTGAACAAAGATCACATCTGAGTCCAACTCCATCACACTCAGGAACAAAAACTCCAAAGTAGGGCCAACTGATATGGCACTGAAATCCATCTCCCATGACCATAGAACCTGTGGGTCTCTGTAGCCCTCAGAAGAACCTATACCTGGGCTTGTATCTACTTTGACTGTCTCTGGGCCCCTGCTGAGGCATGCATAAGGACGACCCCTCTGATGACCTCCTTACTCTTTTTTGAAGACTCATAGCCATATAAACTCAATTGTCCTTTCCATTTCCCCCTTTTATTCAAGGTCAAAAAGCTTTTTTAATACCTGATATTACATGTAGGCTGAGATATTCTGCTGGTCTGAGTTGACCCTTCTATTCAAGGTTGTTTTCTAGTTACATCATCAGCTGGTACTTGGTAGTAATCCCTTGGCACCAGGGAAGCTCATCCCCAGGAGTCATGTCCCATGCTGTGGGGAAGGTAATGCATTTACATGCTGCATTTGGCTTAGAGAGTGGCCACATTTGAGCAACATAGCGACTCTCAGGAGGTAATTCTTAGACACCCTGAAGCTCTAGGCCTAGTTCTTATTTCAGGCACACAGGCTCATAAGCATAGTCATTAGTATCAAGGGCTCATTGCTGGACCATCCTTCTTTATTGGTCTTAGTCATTGCACTTGGGGGATTGTTGCTGTTCCATGGGGGAATGTGATAGAGCTCCCCTGACTAGAAACTCAGCACTCCCTCAGTTGTCTTCTTTAACTGTAACCACTATGAAAATATCCAAACATTTTTATGTACCCTGTATACACGCCCTGGAGAACTGCTTCCCAACCATGTGCCCCCATCAATAACACCCCACACCAGTAATCCTCCTCTGCCATAGTTGAACCTCTCTGTGGTCCAAAACTTTTTCAAAATTGAAGCCTAATATATTGTCAGGTTCCATTAATAGTAAAATGGAATATAGTGATGATTTTAAAGCTTAGATATAGAATACATCCTAATTGAGAAAAATTAAGATAAAAATAAATTGGGGTATCAAAAACTTAAAAATGGAAAAGCTTTTATTTTTATGTTTTGACTTTTATCACTACAATAAGTGTTGCCCTGTATGTACAGTGGCAAGGCAATTTCTTCCATTTCTTCCTCAATTTCTACATCTTTTCTTTTTCTTTTTTTTTTAATTATTAAGTTTGTCTTCACAAAAGTTTTAGATCACAGTAAGAATGAATACAGTACGAACACATGTGATAACATGGATAAATCTTGTGAACCTTATATTGAGTAAAGCAACCTAGGCATTGAAGGACAATCACCGATATGAAATAAATAAACCATTGGTCCTTTCTTATGTCTGTCATGTTCTACCCCTCCTTCAGATCTCTGCTTCAATGCTACCTTATCAGAGAGGCCTTCACTGACCATCGACTGCCACTCTGTTTCCCTTTTTGCTTCTTCATAACATTTATTGCCACTTATATGCCATATATTTATCAGCTTATTTGTTTATTGTCTGTATAATTTCATGGATTAAATATACTCCTGAACCAGATTTGTTATATTTAACAATTGTGGAGGACAATAAGATCAACAATGAGGAGATTAAGGTGGAAGCGGGGCCTCTAATGAACAAATGTTCCTCTCAAACATCTCTGAAACACACAAAGAAACACTGACATTTAATCTAGGGGAAAGAACATTAATCCATTTTTCCTATTATAAGACTTAAGGATAAAGGTATAAATACTCTTATCCATACACATATAGACACACACAAACACATATATATACACACAAACTATATACATATATATATTTAGAGCAGTTTTAGGTTCACAGTAAAACTGAGAGCAGACAATTTACTGTGTTCCTATGTATCTCCTGCCCTCACACATTTCCTCCTAGTAACATCTTGCATCATGTGGTACATTTGTTACAATTGATGAAACAATAGGGTAGGTTCACTCTGAGTTGTGAAAGTACTATGGGTTTTGACAAATACATAATGTCATAACATCATGTAGACACCATTAAAGATGCACACAGAATAGTTTCATCCCTCTGAAATCTGCTCCAGCTAGTCATTGCCTTCCCCTTTCCTCTCTTCCCCACTGGCAACCACTGTTGGCAACCACTTTTTACTGTTTCTACAGTTTAGACTTTTCCAGAATGCCAATACAGTAGGCTTTTCCTATTCGTTTGTTTTATCAATATACATTTATGGTCCCTCTAAGTCTTTTCATGCTTGATAACTCATTTCTTTTTATCACTGAATAATAATCCATTGTACGGATGTTTCACAATGAGTTTATCCACTCACCAATTAAAGGATATGTTGGTTGTTTCCCATTTTTGCCAATTATAAATAATGCTGCTTTAAATATTCATGTGCAGGTTTTTATGTAGACATATAATTTCAACGTATTTGAATAAATATATAACATGGTAGCTGGATCATATGGTAAGACTTTACATTTGTAAGAAACTGTCAAACTGTCTTCCAAAGTTCCTGTACCATTTTATATCCCCACTAGCAATGAATGAGAGTTCCTTTTGCTGGACATCCTACCAACATTTGGTGTTGTCATTGTTTTCTATTTTGACATAGTAATGTACTGGCATCTTATCATTGATTTAATCTGAATTAATTTCCTAATGGCTTATAATGATGAGCATCTTTTCATATGCTTATACATTGTCTGTATATCTTCTTTGGTACAGTGTTGATATTTTTGCCCACTTTTTAATTGCGTTTTTTATTTTCTTATTGTTGAATGTCACAAGTTCTTTGAACATTTTGCATACAATTCCTTTATCAGATATATGTTTTGCAAATATATTTTCCCATCCTGTGGTTTATTTCACTTTTCAAAGCCTTAACAATATCTTTTGCAGAGCAAAAGTTTTTAGTTTGAATGAAGTCTAACCAATTTTTTATATCATGGATCAGCTTGTGTTGCTACATTTAAAAATTCTAAAGGTTTATATTTTAAGCAAATAATTGCAGGTAAGATATATCATTAAAAAATTAGTTCATTTACTCAACATTCAGCAAATATTTATCCAGTGCCTATTATGTGTCAGACACTATTCTGGGCCCTGCTGTAGAACACCTGGACAATGATCTGCCCTAAGAGTGTTTATATTCTAAAAGAAGGGGACAGAACATAACCAAATATATAAATAGAATATGAGAGATGAGAGTACTTGGCAGGATATCAAAATAGGTAAGATGGTCAGGGAAGACTTTCCTCAGAGATGATATCTGAGCAGATATTTGAATAAAGTGATGAGTGAGTTCTTTGGAGACCTAAAGTAAATTTCCAAGACAAAAAAAACCCAGCAGTTGCAAAGATCATATGGTAAAAGAAAGATATATTTTGTATACTTAAGGAATAGTGAGTAGGCCAGGGTGGCTAGAAGCCTAATGAATGAGAGAAAAGAGTGGGCGGTAAGTTTTGCTTGGGGAGAGGGGCAGAGCAGGAACAGTAGAATTAAAGTCTTCTAGGCCAGCACTGGCAAACTACTATGTAAAGGCAATAACAAGGACCCTGCCTGTTTTTGCAAATAAAATTTTATGAGAACATAGTCATGCCTATTCATTTGTATGTTTTTGTTTATAGTTGCTGTTACACTGCAAGAGCAGAGCTGACTAGCTACAACAGAGACCATATATTGATAAAGCACAAAATATTTACTAGTTGTCCCTGTGTAGAAGAAATTTGCTCACCCTGTTGTAGGCCACTATAAGAACAATGGTATTTAATGTCCCCGAGATGGGTTACAAGTAGAAGAATGCAGACATGATCAGTTTAAATTTTTAAAAAAGGGTTATTCTCATGGTTATTTAAAAATTAGACTGTATGGGGTTAAGGATAAAGGACAGAAGCAGAGAAATCAGTTAGGAGGTGTCATAATTTTCCAACACATACAAATCACATTGTTAATTTACATAAGCAGGTAATTCAGTTATTGCTAACTATGGGAGAAGCCCACTTGAAATAGGGGAAGATAATATCTTTACAGTTTAATTTTGGCATAGAAACTTAAATAAAATCTATACACCGGCTTCTTATATGTCTTGTTAGTATCTCTATCTCTAATTTTTACATTATTTTTTAAACCACATCTTGAAAAACAAAAACTTTAAGTTTATATTCATTTTCACTTTGACAGCTTTCAAGTTCATGGATTTTCTGGTAGTTTCTCAAGCAATTTGATTTTGCTGTATCTGAAAATTTCTTAAGTTATTTTGGTAAATATGCGATGGATAGTAACCTTGAGGTTCTCCTGCAATCCATTATTATCTTTCTCATTTGATTAATTTGCTTCTCATCCAATAATCCTTTTCTCTCATGTTATTGAAATAAATTGTAAACTTTTTTCAAAGCAAATATTAAAGAAGGCATGAAATACATGTAACAAACTTCAAATAACTTAATATCTTGAATTATTCACTCACTTATACCAGACAACAGATATGTATTGGACACTAGCTCTGTGATAGACACTATGTTATGTTTCAATGTGAAGTGTTCAATAAATAGACATTTTTCTTTTCTTCATAGAATAGATTGAGAGGTAAGAACAAACAGGAAAGCAAGCAAACAAAAATAGCAAATCAATTAAAAATTGTGAAAAAATGTAAAAAGAAACAAACAGGCTACAAGAGAGAAAGTAATAGAGGAGACATACTTTATTTTGGACAACTGAGGAAGAATTTTCCAGAGATGTAATATTTAAGCTGAGACCAAGAATAAGTAGCAGCCAGCCATATGAAGAATGGAAAGAAGAGACATCTATTATAGACAGTAGAAACAACACTTTGAAGCCCTTAAGATAAGGAAGTACTGGGCAACTACTGTGGCCACTTTCTCCACCTTGATGCTAAAATTTCTTCTATTACTTGTCACAATAGTTTTGTAGTAAATATCAGTAAGTCCGCTCTAGTCCATATTTTATTCCTCCATTTTGTGGATGCTGGGATGGTGATGTCCACTCCACCTCTAGGTCAAGAGGGGCCTAGATTCCACACGGATGATGGATGCAATTCCTAGGACAGGGAGCGGTAGAAGAGATGTGATGTGGGGGCATTTTTGGGATTTTGAGTTGTCCTTAATGATATTGCAGGGTCAGATGCTGGAATTTATATATCCTTCCATAACACACTGAATGTACTGGAGAAGAGTGTGAACTACAGGGTAAACTATTATCTGTGTAGTGCAGCAGTGCCCCAAAATGTGTTCATCTAGTGTAATGAGTGTGCCGCAATGATGAGGGAGGTTGTTGGTGTGGGAGGAGTGTGGTGGGAGGTGGGAGGTATACAGGAACCTCTTATATTTTTTAATTTAACTTTTTTTTGTGATGTATCTTATGCTTTTTATTATTTTTATGTTTTTTAATGTAACATTCCTTATGATCTATTAACTTTAATTTTTTTAAAATTTTAAAAAATAAATGGAAAAAAAAGATAGAACGTCTTTGGTATGTTTAAGGAAATGAAAAACCAGTTTTGTGGGAGCAAAATCATCAAGGCTAGAGTGAAGGAGAAGGTCGCAAGCACAGTGAACAAACACACGCTGGGATCACTAACACACAGTGGCATGTTTACATGCTTCCAATAAATTCTGTGGAAAAGACAGAATATTTAGGAAAGCTTTTTAAAAGATGATTTAAAGAAAGTGCTTGGCCTAGTTTAAACAAAATATTTGAAGTTTTCAATTGTATTAATCAAATCAAATATGTAGTTTCCACTCGTACTCCCTTTAGGCACAATCTAGGGAACAAGACTTTTCATTACTTATATCATACCAATTTACATGCTTCATAGCAGGAAACTCTTTTTGCATGTGTGTGTGCTTTGATCTTGCTATTTTAAGTCATCATACTAAATTCTTTATAAAGGCTTATCAAATATAAGCCTTAGGAAGTCTATATAAAATCCATTTCCATTTTTATCCTATTACTGGAATCATTTTCATTGAAAAAGCTCCTTAAGGTTGGTCTCATTTTGTATGCAGTTTGAAGATTTAGCTTAATGCCTGCAGAAACACATTCATTTCTTTTAACTTTGATCATAGCTGAAAATGTAAATATTTTTAAGCATTGTTTTTCCCTTCGGTGATAAAATGTTTTCTTAAATTTTTATCAAAGAATAATCTAGTTATGATGTTATATGTATAAATGTATTTTTTTCAAATAAGAATGAGTTGGAAATTCCTTTATAACACAAAATTATTTTCTGTAGGAGTGTATTTCTGTTTTAGACTGTAAATTGGGAGACATGATTTGTTAACCATATCATAGAAACTTTTAAATATGTAAACAATGGAATATTAGAAATAATTCTCTGACTTTTTCTCATGATCTAATTTTCTGCATTGTAATATAAAAACTTAAATAAGTCAGCCTATGTCTAAATGTCAGTGTTTGAAAGTAATAGAAATTAGGTAATGCTTTAATTTAAGTTTAGACTTAGGTAGGTACAATTTTCTTAATCTAATTATAATATCCCTTTAGAGGAAGAAAAACATGCTGTTATTTCTCACTTTTTTTTCTGTAGAAAACATCAAATAATTCAAAAACTAACATGGATATATTTAACAGCCCTTTCATTATGAACTGAAATGAATAACTTTGGTAGATGAAATACATTAATTATGTTCTTAAATTTTTTTTGGTCAAAAAATATATATCGCCATGTGCCAAACCCTGTACTATGTGCTAGACTAACCAGCCATCAAAAAGCTGATGCTTACTGGGTAATAATAAAGTGTTCAGACAAATCATATAATGACACAACTCCTTTGATGGTTTTGGAGAAGAAGAAGTATCTACTCTTAAAATTTAACCAAAGAGGTATGTCAAAATTACCTAAGGATCATTTTAAAAATACTTGTACCTTGGCTTTGCCTCATATTGAGATGGAATGGGAACTAGTGGTCTTTCCTGTAAACTGGAGATTAATATGATCACCTATACACATGAGGAACCTCATTTGGGCAACAGAATGTAGAATGGATGGGGTGATAGAGGAAGAAAATATACAAGTGAGGAAGCTAATGTAGTAATTTGGGTGAGAAGTGATAGTGCATGAATTAAGGTTGCAGAAATAGAAGTGGAAAAAAGAATCAAGAAATATTAAAAGGTGATTGAATAGATATAGAGTATGAAGTGAGAAGAGGAGAAGAGGAGACACTGCAGTGGGAAAAAAAGTAAGAATCTGAAACTCTAGTTGTATGCTATCAAATATGGCAGCCACTAGTAATGGGTAGCTATTGAGCATTTCAAATATGATTACTCTGAATGGAAATGTGCTCTATGTATAAAATACACACTAGATTTCAAAGACTTAAGTAAAAAGAATGTAAAACTTGTTATTAATATTTTTGAGATATTGCATATTAAAGAATAGCATTTTAGAAGTGTTGAGGAAAACATAATATGAAACCTAACTTCACATGTTCTTTTTTAACTTTTATTAGAAAATTTTAAAATGCAGAAGTGACTTTTGTCACTTATTTGTGACATTATTTGTCTACTGAAACTTGCTACCCTGGACATATATCTTGACTTTATAGTTTTAAATACCACTTACCCATTTTCAGACTACATTTTTGGCTTAGCAGAATGTGTATAACAATATCTTTCCTGAAATACCTACAGGCTTACCTGGAAGACCAATTGAAACAAAATATAAAAGAATTGTGCAAATAACATAGTATCTTATAAATTAATTCCAAAGCCTTATGGGAATAAAACTGCACAATTTAAAATAGATTACTTTGAATTTAATTAATATATAAAAATAACTTCCATGAAGAGACAGAAATAGCATAAACTATAGCTCAAATAACCTATTTTGGGAGGGCAAATTTTTCATTGTAAATATTACCTGAAAAAAATGGAAAGTATGGGAAATTGGGAAGTATCCCAGAATAACATTTCTACCATCTAATAACACAAAAAAACTTGTTAAAACCAGACTTCTCTTCATAAAATATGATGACTTTTTCTTTTGGGCCTAAAACTACCCCTCCAAGTTTAATTAGGCCCAATTTTCAGTATTCTAGAAGTTACTGAATAAAAAATTGGTTACCTTACCTATAAATTAGAGTAATTTATGGATCGTGATTCTTTTCCCATCAGCTTTTCATTCCTGGAGTCTCAGTTTTAAATTTACAATGTATAGATAGATCTAGTCCTTGAAAAATTATTCTACTGAATACTGTGAGAGAAATTTTTACAGGCTAAGTTCAACCAATGGTAATCTTTTAAAGCCATCTTCAGTTGAAAGTACCTGTCTGCACTTCTCACAGTTAGCAGCATGCTTGTATTACATCCAACACTCATAATCTGCTTGAGAGTATTGTCAAAGTAACTTTTCACAAAAATAAATGCACATTTTCTTTTGCCTTTGTTTTCAAAATTAATTACAGTGAGAACTGATTTCACTTTAAGTTACACTAAAACTTCAAAGACTTCAAGTTTTACAAACGGTGTCCATGACATAAGAGAACATTAAACACTCACTCTAATGTAGAGTACTTAGAAATCAGCTTGAAGAATAGAATTGCACACACTGTTTCTCTTTTATGTATTTATACTGATAATTTGGGTAAGAACAACACCAATGTTTTTAAATAATTTTTTCATGATGTGTGAAATGTTATATATCTAACATCTCATTATAAATAGGATTAAATTATGTGCCTGGTTGTCTGTAGGGATTTTTTTTTTAAGCCACAAAACATATTAACATGCAGTTTTAAGGATCTGGGGCTAATGCAGTTCCTACTGAACTCATGACCTCTCTATAAATGTTTTCAATTCATCAACTTATTTTATATTTATCTAAAATGCATGATAAATTATTTGTAAATCCTTCCTATCTGCAGAATAAAAGACATCAGCAATCCTTCATTATAAACCTACCCTTCTTTTTTCAACCTCCAGTTCTAAACTTACCTAGAAGGATAGTAAAATGCCTTATTTCAGTTTTACAAGTTGAACAGGAAAACTCAAATTGCAGTCACCATTATCTTCTGAATTTTATTAGACATGGTTATATTGCCTTTACTAAGAATATAGGGAAGTGTTTTTGGCTCAACAGGAAGTGGATTTGGCTTGATAGGAAGTGGATTTGGCTCAATGGGAAGCGGGTTTGGCTCAAAGGATAGAGCATCTGCTTACCACATGGGAGGTCCACGGTTCAAACCCAGGGCCTCCTGACCCGTGTGGTGAAGCTGGCCCATGCACAATGTTGATGCATGCAAGGAGTACCGTGCCACACAGGGGTGTCCCCCACCTAGGGGTGCCCCACGCACAAGGAGTGTGCTTTGTAAGGAAAGCCTCCTGTGCAAAAAAAGTGCAGCCTGCCCAGAAGTGGTGCCACACACATGGAGAGCTGATGCAGCAAGATGACACAACCAAAAGAGACACAGAATCCTAGTGGCATTGAAAAGAATGCAAGTGACACAGAAGAACACACAGTGAATGTACACAGAGAGCAGACAACTGGGGGATGGTGGGGAGAGAGAAATAAATAAAAAATAAATCTTAAAAAAAATAATATGAAGAGTATATGCAGGAACGAGTAGCAGAAGCCAGTGGCTGAGGGTCATGGTTACTATTTGACATCTTACTGTTCAACATTTTCTTTTAATTTTCCCTTTGGAAGTCTCCCTTTTGGTGGTGCGTATCCAGGATTTTCCATCAACACCAAACTACCCTGAACCTAGAAGAAATAGAAGACTTCAAATCATAAATAATTGAAACAATCATCAAATAACTTCCCAAAATGAAAAGCTGAGGACAAGATGGTTTCACAGGTGAGTTCTAATAAGCATTCAAAGAAGATTTAATACCAGTCTTACTTAAGTTCTTCAAAAAATTTGAACAAGAAGAAACACAACCATTCTCATTCTATAAAGCCAATATTACCCTAGTACCAAAGCCAGATAAAGATAGTATGAAAAAAAGAAAATTACAGACCCATTTCCCTAATGAATATACAGATGCAAAAATCCTTAACAAAATACTTGCTAATTGATTCAACAATATATTGAAAGAACTACTCATCATGATCAAGTGGGTTTTATGCCAGGCATGCAAGGTGGTTGAACACAAAAAAATCAATCATTGTAACACACTTCATTAATAATTCAAATAAGAAAAATCACATGATCCTATAGATTGATGCAGAAAAGGCATTTGATAAAATGCAACATCCTTTCTTGATAAAAATACTACAAAAAAATATGAATTGAAGTAAACTTTCTCAACATGATAAAGGCCATATATAAAAAACGCATGGCCAACTTTGTACTCAAAGATAAAAAACCGAAAGCCTTCCCGTTGAAATCAGGGGAAAGACAAGGATGCCTGTCTTCTTGTTACCACTTCTGTCACCACTGTTGTTCAATACAGTGCTAGAGGTTCTAGCTAGAGTAATCAGGCAAGAAAAAGAAATAAAAGGCATCCAAATTCAAAAGGAAGAAGTAAAACTTTCACTATTTGCAGCTTTATTGTATAGCCAGAATGTTCCCAAAAAACTACAACAGAGCTGCTAGAGCTAACAAAATATATCAGTAGATTGTCAGAATACAAGCTCAATACACAAAAAGCAGTGCTGTTCCTATATTGTAGTATGGCACAATCTGAGGAGGAAATCAGGAAAAAGATTCCATTTACTAAAACAACTAAAAGAATAAGATAGTTAGAAATAAACTTATTCAAATGTATTCATGTATAGAACACTTGTATTCAGAAAACTACAATGCATTGCTACAAGAAATTTTTTAAAAACCCAGTTAATTAGAAGAACATTCCATGTTCATGGATTGGAAGACTAAAGATATCAATTCTACCCAAATTGGTATATATTCTCAATGCAATCTCGATAAAATTTCCACCAGCATTTTATAAAAAAATGGAAAACATAATTTTCAAATTTATTTGGAAGGGTAAGGGGACCCAAATACCCAGAATCATTTTTTTTTACCCCCCTTGTGACTTTTAGCATGCTATCTGCTCTCTGTGTCCATTTCACTGTACATTCTCCTGTGTCTGTATTTATTTATTTTCCCCTCCCCCATTGCAGTTTGCTTGCTGTCTGCTCTGTTTTATTTGCTGCTGGTTCATCTGTGTTCTTGCTTGTCTCCCTTCTTTTGTTGTGTCAACTTTGCTGAGTCAGTTCTCTGCAGTGTCTGCAGGCCAGGAGGTGCTCTACAGTGTGCGGGCGAACCTGCCTTCACAACGAGGCCCCAGGATGCAAACCAAGGGCCTCCCATATGGTAGAAGAGATCTCATCTGATTTAGCTATAGACACTTTCCCCCAGAATCATTTTTAAAAGGAAAAGTGACCTTGGAGAATTCTCACTTCTGGACTTTAAATCATATTACCTGGTACAGTGGTAAAAACAGCATGATACTGGCATAAAGATAGACACATAGACCAATGGAACCAAACTGATGGTTCCAAAGCAGATCCTCATGTCTATGGTCAAGTGATTTTTGACAAGGCTGTGAAACCCATCCAGTTGGGGTAGAATAGTCTATTCAACCATTAGTGCTGGGAGAACTGGATATCCATCTCCAAAAGAAAGAAAGAGGACCCCTACCTCACACCTTGTACAAAAATTAACTCAAAATATATCAAAGACCTAAATATAAAAGCTAGAACCATAAAGTTCCTAGAAGAAACTGTAGAAAAACATCTTCAAGACCTGGTGCTAGGTGGGGAGTCTTAAACCTTATATTGAAAGCTCAAACAATGTATGAAAACATGGATAAATGGGACCTCCTCAAACCAAAACACTTTTGGGATTCAAAGCACTTTGCCAAGAAAGTGAAAAGCCAGCCCACTCAGTGAAAGAAACTATTTGGAAACCACATATCCAATATAAGTTTGATTTCCATTCTATATAAAGATATCATAAAATTCAACAATAAAACAGCAGGCAATCCAATTTAAAAATGTGCAAAGGATGGGGAGCAGCTATAGCTCAAGCAGTTGAGCACCTGCTTCCCATATGCTTGGTCCTAGTTTTGATCTCTGGTACCTCCAGAAAGAAAACAAACGACAAGCAAACAGCTGAGAAAACCAAATTGTGGGAGCTGATGTTGCTCAGTGGTTGAGCATCGACTTCCCACACATGATGTCCTGGGTTCAATCCCAACCCTGGAAACTCAAAAAAAAAAAAAAAAAAAAGAAGTAGACATTTCTCCAAAGAGGAAATACTAACATACTAATGGCCAAAATTCACATAAAAAATATTCAATACCACTAACTATTAGGGAAATGCAAATCAATATGTCAATGAGATATCTCATACCATGTAAAATGGCCTTTATTAAAAAAAACAGAAATGAATACACTGGAGAGGATATGGAGAAATAGGAACACTCCTTCACTGTTGGTGGCATTGTAAAATGTTTCAGCCTCTGTGGAAGACAGTTTGACAGTTCCTTAGGAAGCTAGATATAGAACTGCCATATGATCCAGCAATTTCACTACTAGGAATATATCCAGAAAAACTGAAAACTGACACAAACAGACATCTGTGCACTGATAGTCTTAGAGGTGCTATTCACAATTGCCAAAAGATGGAAACAGACCAAGTGTCCATCAACCAATGAATGGATGAACATAATGTAGTATACATATATGATGGAATATTTTGGTGCAGTAAGAAGAAATGAAATTGGGACACAGTGATAACATGGATGAATCTTGAAGACATTAAGGCTAAGTGAAATAAGCCAGACATAAAAGGACAGATATTGCATGGCTTGACAAATATGAATTAAATATGAAGAATAAACACAAGCCCTAGAGTATAGGTTACTAGGAGATAAGAAGAAGGCTGAGAATAGTACTGATGCTTATGTATGTAAAAGTTTTAATTAATTGGAGTGTAAAAGTGTGGAAATGGATAGAGTTGACAATAACACATTATAGTAAGTAGCAGTTGGTTTATAAATGGGATTGTGGCTAAAAAGGGTAGTCTAGGGATGTAAATGTCAGTTGAAAGAAAACCTGAAAATAATCTCAGGAATGATTAACACAGTGAACCCAGAGGTGGGTGAGAATTGTGGTTAATAGTACAAATACAAGAGTGTCTTTCTGTGAACTAGAACAGATGTACATCCCTATTCCAGGGTGGTGGGAATGAGGAGAAACATGTGAGAAAAAAACGCGATTAATGTAACCTCTGGACTATAGTTAACAGCAATGCTGTAATTTCTTGCATCAGTGCCAAAGATGTGCTGTGTTAATAATGGGGGTTATGGAAAAAATATGCCAAATATAAGCTATGGACCATAGTGGTAATAGTCTGATGATATTATCTTATTATCTGTTACAAATGTTCCACAAGAGTGTGGTGTGTTACTGAAGGGATGCTGTATGGGAATTCATACATGCACATGGTTGTTTTTTAAGTTCACAACTTATATAATAAAATTATATATTAAACAAGTAATGCATCATCACTATATACTTGAATAAATGCTAATGCTATAATGCAGAGTGAAGGAAAGAAGACACAAGAGTATATACTTATTAAAAAAATAAAAAAATAAAAGTAAAAAAAGGGTATATACTCTGTGATTCAGTTTCCATGAAGTTCTAGACTAAAAAATCTAACCTAGGGAAGCAGACTTGGTCCAGTTGTTAGGGCATCCATCTACCATATGGGAGGTCTGCGGTTCAAACCCTGGGCCTCCTTGACCCGCGTGGAGCTGGCGCATGCACAGTGCTGATGTGCACAAGGAGTGTCGTGCCACGCAGGGGTGTCCCTGTGTTGGGGAGCCCCACGCGCAAGGAGTGCACCCCGTAAGGGTGCCCAGTGCAAAAGAAAGTTCAGCCTGACCGGGAATGGTGCTGCAAACACAGAGAGCTGACACAACAAGATGATGCAACAAAAAGAAACACTGATTCCCATGCTGCTGACAACAACAGAAGTGGACAAAGAAGAACACGCAGCAAATAGACACAAAGAACAGACAACTGTGGGGGGTGGGGAAGGGGAGAGAAATAAGTAAAAATAAAATAAAATCTTAAAAAAAAATCTAACCTATAGTACAGAAAGCTTATCAGTAGTTGCATGTGTAGAGTTGGAGGGGTAATTAACTACAATGATGAATAAGAGAACTTTTCTGAGTGATAAAAATAGTCCATATGTTGATTTTGGTGGTAGTTACGTGCGCACATTAATTTGTCAAAAATCATTGACATGTAAAATGCATGTTATTTGCACATATATTTTCCTCAATAATGATAATAAAGAAAAAAGAATAATTATAGACAGAAGAGACTTCCACTTCCAATGAAGGTGGTCTAACAAGGACCAGATTGAAAATGGACAAAATATATATGATAATGCCTCAAGATAATGAGCTTCAGCTAACAACAACAACAAAAAAAACAATGATGATTGAGAAATGGGAAGCAACCAAGGTGATCCCTATAACTGACCCATTTACTTTCTAGAGAATATATTTCAGGCCATAGGACAATTCGGGGAAAGCAGAAACAACCTTACAGTCTCCCTGAGTGGAAGAGATGAACAGTGAGTTTGAGGAGGCCAAGGTGATTTTATTCACAGAATAGAGTATCAGAGAGGAGATGAGCAAAGAGAGAATTCTGGAGATCCTACAGAGCATCCCCTAGTTAGTAGTCAAGTGAGTCTGTTCAGCCCAGGTATAAGAATCCTACCTAAGTTCTTGTTTCCAACAGCCAAGGTGGAAATTTCAAATATGAGGCATCAGGTGGCACATTAAGGGCTTGCCTCGGTAGTGCAGAAAGATGTATCTAGACTAACTATTGCTATGATACTGCCTGAAAAAGATTAAAAGCAAGACCCCAAAGAATCAAACTTATTCTAAAAACTAAACTGTAACCCTGTAGAAAGACAACCATATTTATAGCAATACAAAACTATCCAGCATCCAACAAAGTAAAATTACAAAGTCAGGCATCCAATAAAAAATTACCAGGCAAAGAAACAAGCAGGAAAATACAACAGAATGGGATAAAAATCAAGCATTTGAAATTATTTAGAAATAAAACAGTTGAGAGAATTAGTATACATTAGAACAGTTACTGTACCTGTGTTTCTTATGTTCAAGAAGTTAGAGGAAATAATGAAAACGTCAAATAGAAACTTCTAAAGGAGGAAACTGCAGTATCTGAAAATACTATTTTGGCTTTAAAATTAAAACCAATACTCCTAATTGGGCTCTTTGTTCCATTCTTGTTCACCTACAGACTATTTTCCACATAAGAGTAATCCTATAAAACCCAAGTTTATTCATGTCATCATTCGGCTAAATATTATCAAATAGTTTCTAAACTTATTGGCAACTTCTTTATCATGGCCTACAAATATCTCTAAGATTTGAGCCATAACTTTCTCTAACATCGCACTGAGCCAAATTTACTGGCTTCCATATTGTTCACTGAAAATCACATCCCTGTTTTATCTAGTGACCTTTGGGACTTGTTTCTTTGAATGAATACCTCTTCGACCATTTTTTCAAATAACTCATACCCTTGCTTTTTTCAAGTCTCAGATAATCAATGAGGCTTTCCCTAATCATCCAAATATAAAATAGGAATTTCCTCACCATTCTTTATTTCCCTAACTCTGAAAAGCAGATCAAAATGGACTCTGCTCTTCTGTTTATTTTTAACTTCCTAGAAACTACAACCAGGATTGGCAAATGGCAGCCATGTGTTGAATAAATGAACAAATAAATTCTGGAAACTAAAAAAGTGAAGAAGACAGTTCCTATGTACATGGCACATGGTTATGTGTCCTAAGATAGAGAAACATGTGAAGCAATCTCATTTTTGAGGGGTTAAAATGGAATCAATTAATGAACAAGAAAAATATGTATACATGGACTTTTACTATTGTTTTTAAATTGCTTTGTTTCCTTGTATTCCCTTCTTTCCAGCCCCATCTATCATGATACTGCTAAAGCATATGTCTAATTATTTGACTTCCAATCCTACAATGGCTCCCCAAGTGTGCCCAGCTGTTGGAGCTTTCTGGTTACTGAAAACAACCCTACTTATCACCATGATTGGAACATAAAGTCTGATACAAAAAACAATATGAAGTTAGGTATTTCCAAGGCTTTATTCCACCTACTCAAATAGGCTGCTTTTGCAAGAATTGTTCTGAATTTGAGATTCCTAACTTCATACTCCCATTTTGAAATCTATTTCTTTATCCTCTGGTTTTTATATTGTATTCTGACTTCCATATTTGATTTTTGTGTCTCTCTTTCCTTTCAGCTCAGTCTCATCAAGTTGTGCACTGCAGCTTTCATTTTGCTGCTTTCAGCCTGAATTCAATGTGGAAGAATGATGTTAGTTAAAAATCCAAGCATGGCCTATAATTATCTACAATTTTTCTCCTTCCTTAGAATCATTTCTGCCATATCCCCCTTTGTGGAGCGAGATATTACATGGTGTATCATGGGAACATGGGCTCAGGCCTTACAGAACCTTTCTGGAAATAACTGCCTAATCACTTACAGACCACAAAGCCTCCAAAAACAAAGGAAGAGCTCCCATCTTGGTCTGTCCCCTGGGGCAGTCATCTGCCTGGCTCAGCATTCCCTTCTTCCCTTGGAGATGAGAAACACCTGTACCACCCAAGGGCAGGGTATTTATACATCCCAGGGTACATAGAGCAACAGTTATGTAGACTTCAGGCCTAGCAAGCAGCTAGAATTGCTTGTTTCCAGTTCAAGATACAGTCAGGTCATTTATTAGACCTAACATCTCCTCCTGGCAGCAGAATGGAAACATATTGAAACATTTGCACACAAAGAAATGAGGAGAGGGAGGTAAGTGAGTGCTGGAAGGTGGCTGTTGAGTATATCCCTGCCTTTCCCAGCACCCTTCAGGCATGGATTTCCAAACACGCCAGAGAAGATATTGTTGACTGACATACACAACCCCCATTCTAATCTCTTTCCATCTTGAATGCCTCTATTTTACAGTTTATGAAAGCTAAAGACACATTTTTATCATGAGTTATCAGGTGGACACTAGATCTAATTATAACAAAGTAGATATAACTGAAAGTCTATTGGCACCACTCATTTTCTTGTCTAACATGAGGATAAAACGAGGAAAGTTGTAGCGGTGATCTTGTTACCATTGTGTAGGAAAAGTGAAATTGCAACAGATAATATTTAAAATTGAACTACTGAAACTACAGTAGCAACTCTTTCTGAAGTTCTTATTTATCCCTTAAATGGGCATAGAAGAGATATTTATTTATTAAAATAATCCTACTTGACTATAATGATATCTTCAGCAAAAACTGTGCTAAATGACACTCATATCCTCAATTTTATGCCATTCTATACCTTGAATTTCATCCTCTGCATATTTCTATCTTATCTAATTTGAGAACTTCCTTGTGACTTTAAAAATTCAGTTTAGTTGCTATTTTTTATTTGTACATAATTTTACTATTACACTGAACAAATTTTAAAGTCATTAATTGCATGTGCTTTGATCAAGAGACTTGTTCATTGTGGAATTTAAGATTATTTTATGAATCCCAAAAAAAGAGAAATATGTTTGTAGACTAATCTAGTCCTCTGGGTGTGATACCCATTGATTGCATTACATTTGGTTGAGGGGGCTTTGATTAGATTACTTGATAAGATCACTCAGGGCTTTGGATTGGACTATGTCAGGGTGAGTCTTTACTGTCTGCTGGGTCTGATATAAACAGAAACACAGACAGACACAGGAAAAGGGAGCTGTCATGTTTGATGCTGCCATGTAAGATAGGTTTCACCCACAGGTGAGCAGCAAAGAGGGAAACCCCTGAGAGGCTCAAGGAGCTGAGACCCAGAGATAGATAGAGAAGATCCAGTGAGAGAAAAGCCCTATGCCAGGTTTGTCCACAGCTGCAGGAAGGCTGAGACCTCAGCAGAGATCTGCAACTAACTTGCTTTTCCATGTGCCCAGACAACAGAATCAACAGTGGCTGATTTTGGTAAGAAAGCATTTCTGCTGACATTTCAATTTGGACATTTCATTACCTTAGGACTGTTACCTTTTACCCCAGATAAATCTCCACTATGCAAGCTAACAGATTTTTGGTACTTTGCATTAGCAACACTTTGGCAAACTAAAATATGTAATACATTATTTAGCATGTTTTAGGCACACAATATATGTTTATTGGATTCATTGTTTTAGAATGAAATAGAGTTTATTCAAAATAAACAAAGTGATGTTTTAACAGACCATTATACAATGAATTGGATTCCAGAAAGGCAGATATGGACTAAATGGATTCTGAACATTTGAAAAATTAGCAGCATTTGATAATTCAGAATTTGGCTCTAAGAGGTTGAACTTAAGTAATTGATAAAGTGAATTTAGTCTTAACAGACCTAATAAAATCAGAAAAGAAGGGCTATATATGGAGGTAAATCTTATTTTATTGGTACATCTTTGAAAAAATACAATTATCAATTAACTTTTATAAGAAAGTCACTTTTCAGATATCGTATTACTTATAAAGTGACATTTGCTTAATTCATTTATATTAACAATGCAGGGTAGGGAGAGGGAAGAAGATATATGATGTGAGCACAATTTCAGGATTTGGAATTGGCCTGGGTGGTGCTACAGGAACAGATGCTGGACATTATGTGTCCTGCCATGGGCCACTGGGTGGAATGGGGCAGACTGTAGACTACAATAAAGACCACTGTCCAAGTGGTGCAGCAGTGCTCCAAAATGTATTCACCAGGTGCAGTGAATGTGCCGTGATGATGGAAGAGGTTGTTGATGTGGGAGGAGAGGGGTAGGGGTGTGAGGGGTATACGGGGACCTTACATTTTTTTAATGTAACAGTTAAAAGAAAATAAAGAAAACAAAACAATGCAATAGTTAAAGCAAAGATTAAGAAGAGAAAGACTTAAAATACAGGCAAATGAAACTTGAAAAAAGTATACTCTTAAGCAAAAATGACACTTATTCCCATCTGTTCTCTATTGGAAAACTGTTAAGTACTGCTAAGGCAGTGCTTTGGGTATGTGCATATGCAAGTGTATACTTATTATGGCATTAATAGAGCTGCATAATGCTTAGCATTTTGCATTTGTTTCTCTAAAAATTTCCTTTATGCTTATTTAGTGCATATGTTTTTATTCTTTGAATGATCAAAACTCTTATAATTATTAAAATCAGGCCAGATTTCAGGCAACCCAAATATGAGGAAGGCACCGAGAGCATGCTCTGGTGTTTGCTCAAAGGTAAGGTTTTTTCTTCTGCATTTTCTCCATGGTCAGTAATGCAATTGATATGCAAATATGATATGAGTATAATACAACTCTTAGGATTAAGAAAGGAAGACTTACCAAACTAAAATTTGAATGGCAACCTTCATACATTCTTGATCACACACACATACATATAAATATGGGACACTGAAAGGTGTGCTACTTTTGGGAAAAGCATCTCTATTCAAAAGGAGAAATTTTAAGAAAGAAAGAAGAAAATCAGAATACCTGAGGAACGTGGGAAAAATCAGATTGTGCCTGATACATTGCTATTTACTTGGTAAATTAGCCTCTTCTCTTTGTGAGCATTAACAGCTTAATCTCTTTAGAAAATTCAGGTAACTAGTGTAGAATATGCAACTTAGAGGTGAAAGAGTCAGATACTTTAATCTCAAACCTCATAAGTCATTGGTAACATCAGGGTAGGAGACACCAGCTCCCCATCACCCACAACGTGCTATGGTCATGGGCAGAACTAGCACTGGTAGTCAGAAAATACACTTACATAAAGAGTTGCAATTGATGGTGGTTGGATTTTAGGCTGGCATGTCCCATATGGGGAGGGCTGACAACATATGGGCAGTATACTAAAAGTATCTCAAATGATTTGATCATAGTTAAATCACATATTTATTAACCACAAGTTCTAGGAAGTAAACTTCCCAGAGGTTGAAATATAAAATTAAACTCAAATTTGTTGAATCATCCAGGTTTTATCTGAGCGTTTACCTAAGTGAGTTGATAAACATATAAGGAATAAAAGATAATGAAAAGGACTCTTTCATTGAGAAGTTGTCAGAGTAGGAAGCTCTAGGAATCAGTCCTTCTACCATAATAACTATTAAACAGGCAGGAAAATATCTGAATAAATAATTTTGGAACTCCAGCCATCCAGTAATATACTGTGTAGCATCCAAAGAAGAGCAGGAGGAAGAAGAAAAATTGCAGTTACTGCTAGTCAATTTGCACTTTCCATGGGGGTCTAGCATTGCTTACCCCTAGTCATAGGGCTGGCAGCCTTGAAGTACTCAAACCCCTGGCCCCTAGTGTTGGATGCTGGTGCCAGGGTGGAATATAATGGCCAACTTCCCTAAAATCCTGCATAAATAGTCCCATCACTGATGATTGCTTTTGATAAGCTACTTCAGATCAGAGGCCCTGGTCCTGCAGGCAGTCATTTTTCCTACTCAGCTTGGACAAAGGCAGCAGAGATTTAAAGATGGTATGATGCCTCCTCAGAGCTGCAGAGGACAGTTCAAGGGCTGTATTTGCTGGGCAGGTGCTGAATCAAAAAAGCATAGCTTTGGGGAGCCATGGCAATGGCTCTCTTACCCTCACCATGGCAATTTGGAACAACTAGCAATGCATTTGTGGGTCCCTGAAATTTTTCTTGCTGGGGAAAACTGATGGTGTGGCCCTTCTTCCAACAATTAGTCTTCCGGGTAAAATCAGCTTGAGACAGTTACAGCAGCAAAAGAAACAATTGAGTTGAGTGGTCCTGAGCAAAGATTTAATTGCTTTAAGTGGCACACCTGGAGAAGGGAGAATATCTGTTTCCTGGGAGTAGAGGAGCATTGAAATTCCTATAAAGAAGGGAACTCTAAGGACACAAGCAAACACAAGCCTAAGAAACCACACAGGCCCAGAAAATAAAGGGTAGAACCTTCACTATGCATTTGCTTTGTACTGACCTTCCTGACAGGGGGACTGAACTCCAATGGAGAGCACCAGCCAATGCAAAGCCAATTTTCAAAGACTATTAAAGTTGTTTTTTCGGTTACGTTTGCTTGGTTTTTGCTAATTCTTGACACTTAAGGAAATCACTGTCTTATAATTATCTAGATACAAACTCAAGGAACGGACAAAGCTGGGAATAAATCCTGGAGTTAACATTTTAAAATATTAAAATATACAGTGTATAACAAAAAGATTATGAGACAAAAAAGAAATAGGAAATGATGGCCCATCCATAAGAAAAGGATAAAAAATCTGAAAATATCAATGAAGAAGAGCAGATTGTGACATAACAGACAAAGTCTTTAAAAAGTGATCTTTAACATATTCAAGGAGATAAAGGAAAATAGAAAGAGCAAAAGGATATCAGGAAATCAGTCAATATACTCAAGGGCATGAAGGAAAGTACAGAGAAGGAACTAAAGGATTTCAGCATAACAATGAATGAACAATGTGAGAATCACAATAAAGAGATAGAAATTTTAAAAAGGAACTACACAGAACTACTGGAATTGAAGACCACAATAACTGAAATGAAAAATGCCCAGAAGGATTTCAACAGCTGATTGGAGCTGCAGAAGAAATAATCAGTGAACTCAAAGACAGGTCAATTGAAATGAGTCAGGCTTAGGAATAGAAAGAACAAAAAAAAGCCTGCAAGGTCTGTGCAACAACATGAAGCATATCAATGCATGCATTATGGGAGTCTCAGGAGCAGAAGAAAGACAGAAAAGGCCAAAGGAGTATTCAGAGAAATAATGACTTCCCAAACTTAGCAAAAGACATGACTATGCACACCCAGCAAACCCATGCAAACCCAAAAGGATAAAACCAAAGAGAATACACCTCAGCACATACTGGCCAAACTCTTGAAGGCAGAGGACAGGGAGGGAGTTCTGAAAGTTACAAGAGAAAAGAAACATGCTATGTAATGAGAGTACCACTTAGATTAAGAGCCAATTTCTCATCAGGGTAGAGAGAGAAGTGAGAAGGGTGGTAGTGATGAAGAGAGAGGAGGAAAGATAAAGGTAGGAGAAGAAGAGGAAGCATGTAAGACTAGGAAGAAGAGTAACAGGCTGAAATAGGAAAGTGTAGGGAAGATCAGGAGACATCTATGCAAAGACCAGGGAGAACAACATATTGGAAAACAGCAACTGGGGTAGAGGCCTATGGCAGAATGATGTTGGCCCATTTGAAAAAAAGAAGTCCAGTTGGTAGGAACCTAGTAGATAAAGGGGGCTGGATGACAAAAGAGCACACAGGGACCACATCAAGAAAATCTTTAGTCTTTAAATAGTAGGAAGCAAGTGATACTGAGTCTTAAGTATATACCAGTAGTTTTCAACTCCAAATGGTTTTTATACCCTGGAATTTTATTTAAGCAGCCCACAAAATTCTAATGTTGCAGATTTGTGATCTATAGTTCTAAAACATTTAGAGAATTGAATGAGTTTCCATCTGAAGCTAGCAACTTAGGCCAGTATGACTCCAGGTTTCACCTAGCCACCCTCCTCTTAGGCACTCATATACCACATTTGTATTTTCTAGCTTCTTGTTTAACGTAGTGTTTAGATTTTTTTCATTCAGCAATTAGAATTTTATGCATTTAACTTTTGGAGTCATTTTACAGTCTAAATTCTAACTATAACAACATTTGCTCACTGACTATGAGTGAGTTACCAATTTTTCTAAGACTCATTCATCTATTCTGAAAAGTTAAAGTATTTATCTCAGAGAATAGTCATAAAGATTAATTTATATAGCCTAAGGAATTTTTTATCACATTGTATGGGACTGATATACATTAAATAAATGGAATTATCTGGTTGATATTAGTGTAGCACATGTCAATAAAACAGCATTCGTAAAAGTTTATTAGCATTATTCCAATTTTGAAAGGACATAATCAGTGAATAAAACATTAGGAGAAAGAAATACAGTAATATTTATTTCACTTGAAAGTTTTATTTAATTGTTTGCTTTTAAAGAAACAGTTGTATGGGAAAAACATACTTTATGAGAGACTTTGCAAGCTACTTATTTAAAAAGCGTAGAGAAATGAGAAGACCTCAAGATTAAAAAAAAAAAGTTACAGAAAGAAATAGATCCACAGAATTCAATATAAGTTCATCTATCATCTATGCTGGGTCCTGTTTACTGTTATCTGATTAAGGACAAAACAAAGGTATGCACTGAGCTATTTAGTTTTACTTTGCCTATCTATGATTTTTTTTTTACAGTTTTCATTGAACATGGAGAAATTCTGGCAACATATGAATTCCCATGAAAACAATTAAGATATTTTAAGTGAAATGGGAAAAGGTTTTAATTGGCCAATGTTGACAGTTTATTACATAAAGCATGACCCTACTAACCAAATATTCTCTTCTTAAATAGCAACAATTTTAGACTTGAATTACCTAAATAACTGACTCAATTTTTCATTTTTACTTGCCATTATATACACAACCTTTGACTTAAAGATAAATATGAGCTTTTGTAAATTTAGCTGACATTACCAAATTACTTATTTTCTTAGTGATTTTTATCTAATTAGAATTTGAATCTAAAATAACTTATTTTCCTTAACCCCAGAGAAAACCACTGCTGATATTATGCTTTAAATTCCAAAATACACACTGGATATCAGTAAGACATTGGCTGACTTACCAGGAACTCAATTGGAAACTGCAATAAGACTTTCTAAAAAATGAAATAGGGTGATAGAGAATGATACATGTTTTTTTTAGAATGGGCTGGAATTAGAGAAAGATTGAAAGAGATTGTTTCAGGGTCTTTTGTGACTGTGAGTTGATTTTATACTTTGACATCAGTGGTTATTTTCAGAATTGTGTGAGAGCACCCAATGAAGAAAAATATTTTTTGCATTAATTTCTTTCTCCCAAAACAAGCCAATTGATTTTTAAAATTTGTTTGCTTCTCTTCTTTTGATTTTAAAAAAATCTTTGCCTCATTTTTTTAATGTCCAGTGGACTTGGAGGGGAATGATCTTTCCTTCTGTTTTATGACTAGCATTGGCACTGACATAGACAGCAATGATAAGTCAGAACAACAATAATTATAATATAATGTGAACTTTCCCAGCCCACAAAAAAGATTTGGAATTTTTACTTATCTGTAGCTTGAGTATGAGTTTCTGACTTTTTTTTTCCTCATTAACTTTTCTTTGTGTATAAATTCCCTAGAAAATGTATTCCCTATTTGATAAATTGAATCATTTTACATTTATGGCATGTGCAATAAATTGTACTTATATTTGCATATTAAGCAATCTTATCTGTCTGTTAGATTTTGAAAAATCTGCTTTGAGGACCACCTACCAGTATTAGAACTTCCTGGGGTGCTGAGAAAGATGAAGATTTCTGTCCTATGCACTCCCCACTACACTAGCAGTGAAATTAATACTGCAGGGTTTGGCTGAGAAAGTTGCATTTATAACAGGTAACTGGTGATCCAAGTGTCTTCTAAGTTAATAAACTTGTAACTGAGGAAAACAATAAATGTTTTTGCATTTGATTTAATATATATTATGTAATCATTTAGTAATGGTTGCCATTTTTGGTTAGCTTTACCTTGAACAAGAGACCCTGGAGAATTTATCATACTCGCTCATCTGTGATGCTCAGCACCGTTCAGTGAAGTTCTCTAGTTAGTGTTTATATATATCACATCATATTAAATAGGAAAAAGATCATCTTTGTTAAGAGTTTTTCTTTTTTCCTTCTTAAAGTCTGTCAAGTGTTAAAGTAGATGATTTTGTTTTTCTGTTTTATAATATGAGAAACAGTATTTTTAAAAATGTTTTAACTAAAGAAGTTAAGGGTTTATGGAACAATCATAAATAAAATATGGTATTATCATATACCACTTTTATCATTAACACCTGGCATTGGTATAGTACATTTATTGCAATTGGTAAAAGAACATTTTGAAAATTTTACTACTAACTCTAGTTCATAGTTTAGCTATGGGTTGCTGTTTTGTGTAGTGCAGTTCCATGGATTTAAAAATTTTTTATTCTATTACCAAATATTATTAACTAACATTTCCCCTTTTATCCACATTCAGATATATATTTCAGTGCTGTTAATTACATTCACAATGTTGTGCTACCATCACCACCATCCATTACCAAAACATTTCTATTGTTTCACATAGGAACTCTGTACATTTTAGGCCTTAATTTCCTATCTTTTTTGATGTGATTCTACAATGATAGAGTGTTGGAACCTAAGGGAATGCAATAAATACATAATAAATGAACAAATAAACAGATAGATAATAAAACAAACAATATAATTCAAGGCTTTGTAATTGAACTGTAAAGATAAGCATTCATACATGAAATGTTAAGTGACCAAGCATTGAATTGTTTGATTGCCTAAAGAAGAAATGATGGAGCACGACTTTGGGAGTACACTGGAATTGGCAGGTAGAGATGGTGGCACTTCAGTGGGAGAAGAGTGATTAAGATTATGAGCTGAAGTTTGGAGTTAATAAGAACCACAATATTTTTTCTGAGAGCCAGTAAGATATTCATGCTGCTGGAATAATTTTGATTTGCTTTAGGCAATGGTTGAGACCAATGTTAGGGAGCTACATTGGAATCAATTATTGAAAACTTTGAATGACAGATTAATGAGTTCAGATTTTAGCTTATAGGTAATGCCAGGCCCTAATTCTTTTCTCCAATAAACTGGAGCCATTTGCTTTTATCACTACTGTAGTCACAGCACTGTTCTTAGCCTTGTGGTTACCAAATTTGTCATTTTTGATTTTTTTCTTATAACTGGGGCATTATTTTTTATTTTCTAGGATTCTGTGTTATGAATGTTTTGTAACACAGATTACATTTAAGACAAAGTAGCTACCCTGCTTTTTCCAGTCCTTTACCTAAGATTTTATGATTTAACCTTGATTTTAAGACCAAGCCCAAAAGACTAAGACTCTCCTGATCAAATTGGATGACAACAATGGCCTTCCACCTAAATTTCAATTATTATCTCTCATACTTTCCATGCCTCTGTCCTATTTGTTACTTGGGATATAAGGTTACATTGTCTTGGAAACATTGTCTTGGAAAAAATTACCAGCCCACTGACAATATACCCTGTACTATGGGCTTAGTATTCTTTCAGTTAACTGCTACTAGGAACTTCCTAAACACTTGTTCTGTCTTAGGTTTCCATGCACTTCCACTCTCTCACTATAACTAATTTGGAAATGTATTTTTTTTCATATATCCTCCAGACTAATTCAAAAATACTCCTAACTAGCTTTTATCAATCGTCCTTTGCCTAATCAGTTTTTAGTCCATCAGAAGAATTGAGTACCTTTACACAAAACATTTAGAAATGGCAAGGAGGCCTAATTACTAAAGGATCAGAGCCCCTTAAGAAAAGAACCCACTGACTGTGGAATAGCTCATGTTCTGATTTTTCTCTCTTGAAACAGATGTGCTTGATGACAGAGGTAATGTCAATCTTTTTTATGAACTTTCGCTTTTCTGTCATGGCCTAGGTTTGGTTACTTGGCTTGTTTTCAGAGAAAGAGTTGAAGCTGTACTGGGTTTCAAACTATCATTTGAACAAGTGAGTTTTGTCCTACAGTCTTGCATACTCAGGCTAGGATGCAGCACACTCAGAATAGTGCCTGCCCCTCTCCAATCCATTTAATAAATTAAAAGTAAAAGATTATTTTTCCTTGACTTATTACCAGTAAGATTATATGAGAAGAGAGAGCAGTGTAAAATCATTTAACCCAGTGTTTTTTGCAAATTTTAAGTGAAAAATGGCAAAATTCAGGTTAGAATTATAGTGTTGTCTCTTTGGCCAATACAAAGTAATTCTTAATTCCTTATGCATTTTTAAAAAAGATTTATTTATTTACACTATTTGGTTCTCTCATCTGTCTGCTCATTGTTTGCTCACCTTCTCCAGGAGGCACTGGGAACTGAATCTGGGACCTCCCACATGAGCAGCCAGTGCCCAATAGCCTGAGCCACATCCACTCCCCACAGGTTTGTTGCAGTGGGGCAATGTCTAGCTTGTTGCGGCGGAAGGCAGCGTCTAGTTCATTGCAGCAGAAGGTGGTGTCTGCTTGTCTTCTTTTAGGAGGCACTGGGACCTGAACCTGGGATCTCCCATGTGGTGGGCAGATACTCGACTGGTTGAGCCACATCCACTTCCCTCCTTATGTATTTTGATGTAAACCCACTCACAGTCTAGGCCTTAAACATAATATGATTTGTGCTTCTTTTCCAAGAGGATACATCATAATACTGTTCTAAATGAAAAACTCCGAAGTGTAGATTGCCATTTCCTACTTTTCCTTTTCTTCCCTCCAAAATGAATTAATTTCAAACAAATTTTAGAAAATGTTAACAGAAATTTGAAGTCTGTTGAGAGACAAATTGAAGTCAAATTTATGTATTATAGCATTTTATTTGGGACACCAAAGTTTTGCTCCAGCTAGGAAGTCAGACCAATTGCAAAAATGGAAGCAATTTTGGGGTTCTAGGGATGGCAAATGATTTTTATAGGCATTAAAAGGAAGTAAGCGGGAAGCGGATGTCGTTCAAGTGGTTGTGCAACTGCTTCCCACATATGAGGTCCCAGGTTTGATCCCCAGTACCTCCTCCTCAAAAAAAAAGGAAGTTAGCACTCCTATTGATTGGATGAGGGTTTATCTTATAGGGACAGTTAAGGGAAGTTGGGCCTTATTTTTTATTGGGTTGAACATGATGAACTAGGGGGTCATTGGCTACCTCAATTGGCTGCCTAAGTGGGGATTTCAAGGTACAAAAGATATCAAAAGGAAGGAGGGCAAGCTTTTTGTTTGGCTCTAAGGAGGTCTCCGGGGGTTTCCCTATATAATTTTATTAAGTCATAATATAAGATAGGTAGCAGGAATCCACTTAGTGTTTTGGAACAGGAAATTGATCTGATAAACTAGAACTTCTAGATAAATGTTTTAAACTGAAATTTTAAAAAATGTATTTATTAAATAAGACTAGATGCAATATGAAAGCGATAAAAGGAAGAAGGAAGGAAGGAAGAAACAAAGAACAAAAGGAAGAAAAAAATTAAGGAAGTTTTCCAAACAAATAATAATAAATATAAAGCGGTAAGGATGATGAACATAGTAATAGGAATGGCACAAAATGAATTTGAATACCATTTTAAAAGAGGAATTGACAAAGTTTATTCACAGACTACACATATTTACATTAATGTACAAAAGAAAGGACAAAGTTGACCCTGGTGTTCCAAATGTGAGTAAAAAAAAGTTCAATTGATAATACATTTTAAGGAGAAGTTATTTGGATGAAATAAAAAGGAGAAAATAAACAGATGTATTTTGATATGTTGCTCTTAAGGTAAGCCAGGCATATCAACTAGATATTGAATTTAGACTCTAGTTACACAGACCTGGAAACGGAGGTCTGGATGGAACAGAGGCAGGCAGTACAGGGCTGCCTCAGAGGCTCCACGTTTTTGACATGGTGGCTCTTTGGACGCATCGCTTTCTCACAGTGAGTGTGAGGTTCTCATCCTTGTATTTGTTAAGTGGCTTATCATGCTCCAGTCTTAACATCCAAATTTCATGCAGAAGAGAGAAAAAGGAAGAAGCAAAAGGGGCCTGCCAGCTATGTCAGCCTTTAAAGCGTTTTTCTTCCAGGAGTTACATCTAATCATCCCCCTACATTATCACATATCAGCAAAGAGGAAAAGAATACAGAGAAGCCAGATGTACAGAGTAGAGAAAGCAGATAGTGGGTCTGCAGCTAGTAGTCTCTGCTACTGGTAAATTCCTGCTTATTCAATTTATTTAGCTGTTGAAATATGGTCTAATTCTGATTCCTTGCTAGTGGACTAGCTCCAGTACTTTGAGTATTTTCCCTTTAAGATAGTTTTAGGGAAAGCCTGTAGAAACAAGCTAGTAAATCATAAAATGCAGTAATTGTTTATCTAAACATTTACTATTCATATGTCTCTGTGTATATTTCTATGATATAAATCATTTTTGTCATGTTTTCAATTGTATACATTTCTCTTACATTTTAACATAGACAATTAAAAGTTGATTTTATCCTAAAGCTGTGAATAAATAATGTAAACTCACCTTTGAATACAGTACAATGTATGCATTCTTTTCTATTTGTCAATATACAGAAAAAGGAGCAAATATCAACTTTTCAAAATGTGTATCACTTTATTGTTTTGTTCAGAATATTATGTGAGATCACAATTTCTTAAATTATTTGTTAAGTACAATTCTATATGATTGCTTATCATATAAAAGTATATTTTTTCCTTTATACATTTTAAAATACAAAGGAACAGAATGGTTTACTTAACATTCACTCAACAAATATTTATTTAATAACTTCTGAGTGCTCATTATGCTCAACTGTGAAGTGGTTACTTCAGTACTAAATAAAACAAATTTAGAATCAATAATTTTCAGGCATTTTGAACAGGGCAAATAGATTTGTCTCTTGTATCCAAATTTATAGACATCTTTATTCATAATTTACTTGGTACAGTGCAAATGTATCGTAAGGATGGAGTCTGCATGATGTGAAGGTAGTAGGTGCTAAATTTTATTTGCACTAGTCAGTGCTTGTCTGGACCACCCATTTCACCTCTGATTTTATACTAAGTTGTTGGCAAAGAGGAGCAGGAGGTAGAATATGAATTTATCCTCTTGCAGAAACTGACTTAAAGTAGAAAAATTAACAGCCAATTTAGAAAGTACTTCCAGAAGTATTTTCTAGTGTATATGTCAGTGGTTTGCCCTTAAACTCATAATTCTTGATCTCTTTCAAATAATGTATTGTCTGTTATTCATCATTTTGCTTCCCAGTGACATTTTAAACTCACATTTAATTATACTTGTACTATAGATTTAATTGGCATGTTAGAAAATGCTCAAAAATATTGCAATTTCATTTGGAGCTTACTGAGTTAGTACAAAGAGTAAGATAATGAAGCCAGGGTAGATTTACTGCCTTTAGCTTCAAACCCATATATTCATGCAATTTTTAATTCATAAAAATAGTCTTAAAATATGCATATAAAAATCTCCTCATGGCAGATGAATAAAATCCTTATAGAACATTTCATATTTAAGCTATTAAGCTTATCCATATAGATTAAAAATTAAGAAAATTTATAAACTTAGAAATCAAAAACTAATATAATGTTAAGATTTTAAATTAATTTAAATCTGGGAAAAATAGCAGTTCTGGGGAAAATAGCAATATATGTTGTAACTGGAGGTTTTGAGTTTCCAAATATATGGATATATTGTTTATCAGTTTTCAACTGAATACTATGATTATAATAACACAGATTCAATGTAATAAAATGTATATGGCAAAATATGTTGGAAATCAAAGGCCCAGAATTATATTTCTAATTTGATGAGGTATTAAAATTTGATTGCTTTCAGAAATTAAATTCTTAGGATTAGCAGTGTGCTATACAGGCAAAAACACTTTATGATCATATGTAACAATGTCAGTCACTTAAGGCATTCCCAGAACAATGAAAAGATTATGATGTTTGTTATTAAATCCTAGCAATTATCCACAGGTGAACAGAACAGACATCATCAAAAATTTTAAAAAGGAAAAAAAAAAAAAGAAGCAAAAACAAGGTTCAATTTAAGTTACAATCGAATCTCTCATTGGGACAACACAAACTGATTAACAAAAATAAAGTTAGAGACCTTGGTGGAGATACACTCATACTATCGAGAATCTCTCTCATCCTCAACTGATGTTCTGCAAGATTTAAAGTTTTCAATCCTTACCTGACCTGAATCAAGGCAAAGTGAAAATGAATACTTATTGGAAAATTTCTTTCCAAGGAGCCACCAGCGGAAAGCTATATGTATCATTAAATGATGACAAAAAAAGAAAAACTTTTAATCGATTATTTTTCATATTTTGAAACCTCCTAGAAGAGTAGCACTTATAACATCTCATGTGATGAATATTACAGAAAGTGGCCAGGACTTAAAATCAGGCAGCCCTGAGTTGAAACCTAGCTTAACTCTGTGATTTCTCTGAGCTTCATTTTTATCTCCAAGAGAAAGAGAAATAATGATACCTGTATTAGTCAGCCAAAGGGGCACTGATGCAAAATACCAGAAATTGGTTGGTTTTTATAAAGGGTATTATTTGGGGTAGAAGCTTACAGTTACCAAGTCATAACATATAAGTTACTTCCCTCACCAAAATCTATTTGCCATGTGTTGGAGCAAGATGGCTGCTGATGGCTGCCAGGGTTCAGACTTCCTGGATTCCTCTCTTCCTGGGGCTTATTTCTCTCCAGACTCAGCTCATCTGTTTTCTCCAAAAGGTCAGCTGTAAATTATGAGGCTTTCTAGACTTTGCCTCTCTCCACAAGGCCAGCTGTGGACTATCAGGCAGCCGGCACTACCTCTCTCCCAAGAGGGCAGGGACTCACCATCCTGCTGACATGGCCCAATCAAAACCTTAATCATTATTTACTCAAGTAAAAGTAAAACCTCTGAATCAAATACACTCTAATATGCCCAGAGGAAAAGACCAGTTTAAAAACATAATCTAGTATTTCCTTTTGGAATTCATCAATAATGTCAAGCTGCTACAACACCTAATTTACAGACTTCTAAAAAGGATTAAGTAAGATTATGCATATAAAACATATAACAAGATCATGAGAACAAACAGCAAGATGGCAGCAGAGTAAGGAGCTCCTAGATTCAACTCTTGTGCTACAGGGCAGAGGTATCTAAAGTACCTGTTAGGGGACTCCAGGAGAACAGAAGAACATCCTGAAACAACCTTGAAGGAATGGAAGGAGAAGACTGCCCATCTACAAAGGAGATTCGTAAGTAGAGTGCTCCATGCCACGGATGCCAGCGCCCATCCTCCACTGGAGACACAAACCGCCTTGGGAGCTGTTCTGTGGCTGGAATTGGAAGCTCCACTTCCCAAAAATGGGAGTGTAAAAAAGACACCTTTGTTTGGAAGAAAATAAGGCTCCCGATTGTCGAGAAGAAAAGAATTTATTTTCAATCTTGCAAGAAGGGGCGCACAACCTGAAAACATGGTCACTGCCCTGAACAAAGAAAAATGACACAATTTATACACCTAAGCCTAGCATGCATGCCCTACTTCTGTTTCTCCATAGATTGGATACTTCAGAGGTTATAGCCTGTCCCAAGAAATTTAACTTTCCCATACAAAAGTTTTTGATTAACCACTTCCCCTATTACATTCCAACCATTTTAATTTTTGACCTGCTCCTTTTGCCAAATAACGAATGGAATTTAGTGCTGAATTGGTATTGACTTAGGTTTGTTTTAGGCATCTTTATTTTACTGGCTATAGGACTGGCTGAAGCTGGTTTCCTTTGTTCCTGCTTAACCCAGGAGTGGGAGATTGAAGCAGTAGGCTGCCAGGTTACATTAATTTCTTTTATTTCCTTTATGTGAGAACTAAACTAATCTCCATTTCTTACAGGAGGAAGAGACAACTGGGCACCAACTTCAGCTAGATTAGTAAATTTAGCAGGCTAAACTGTAATCTAAGAACAGCTAAAATTTGAAGATGTCCAAGTCAGAAAGAAGCAAGTAGCTGCCATTTTAGCTCTGCCCCAGGCACAAGGAGAAGCAGGGTGGGCTGAAAATCACAGTGCTCATAAGGACCAGTTTCTTTCTATCCAGATAAGATTCTAGCTCTATCCTAAGCCCCAACCCCACATCTGGCAGAGAGGAAGCTGGGGGTGGGACCAGTGCCAGCCTCTCCAGGAAAATACAGGCTGTGCTGTGGAGGCCAGTGCTCATCCTAATCTGGCAGTGCAGGCCACCTCAGGAGCTATTCTGTGGCTGGAGTTGGAAGCATGATTTCCCAAACACAGAGGAAGAGGAGACAGTTGGCCGCCAACTTCAGATACTGATTAGTAAATTTGGCTGTATAAAATATAATCCTAAGAACAGCTAAAGTTTGAAACCGTCCAAGTCAGAAAGAGGCCAGTAGCCACCATTTTGACTCCACCCAAGGCATGAGGGAAAGCCAGGCTGCTGAAAATCACAGTAAAGATAAGGACTGGCTTCTTTCACCCAAATCAGATTGCAACCCTAAATTAGGCTTCAGCCTTACCTCTAGCAGGGAGGAAGCTGAGAGACCCTGCACCAGCATCTCTGGATAACTGCAGGTACATTTGGCTGGCACAGACTGAACAGTCAAAGCCTACCAGGGCAATTGTAATGATTTTGGACCTGCACAACATAGATTGCTGCCCACACCTGAAGTTCCATCCCTGCCCCAGACAAGAAAGAAAGGAGTGTGAAGTTTTGTCAGTTTCTCTGGGCAACTACAGTCTAGGCCTGCATGACTTGGATTATTACACACAGCTGTGGCTCTGTCCCTACCCCTGGCAAAGGACACAGTTGAGAGAAGCTTCATTAGTCCCTGGGTCAATGAGGACAGCTTGAGTCTTCAAAGAGTATAGCACCAACTACATCCTTGGCTCCTACTACACAATCAGCAAGGGCAAAATGACAAGAAATCCCTAATTTAAGAGAGAAACGGCACTATGAATTAATACTCTAGTAAGCCAGATCTAAACAATAAAAAAGAAATAATAGTCCACACCAAGAAACAGGAAGATATGTCCCAATTAAAGGAACAAGATAAACCTCTAAATGACATAAAGGAGTTAAGACAACTAATCATAACTTTTCAAACAAATCTCCTTAATTTCAAAGAGATGGCTAAAGTGACTAAGGATATTAAGAAGAAATTGCGTGAGCACAAAGAATAATTTGAAAGTATACATAGAAAATAGCAGATCTTACAGGAATGAAAATCACAATATGAAATTTGAAATACACTGGAATCATATAACAGCATATATGAGGAGAGAGAAGAAAGGATTGGTGAGCTTGAAGAAATGACCTCTAAAAGTGAACATACAAAAGAACAAATGAAGAAAAGAATGGGGAAAATTGAACAACATCTCAGTGAAATGACAGCAAGAAATGTGCAAACATATGTGTCATGGGTGTCCCAGAAGGAGAAGAGAAGAGAAAGAGGCAGAAGGAGTATTTGAAGATATAATGGTAGAAAATTTCCCAATCCTATTGAAAAGCATAGATATTCATGTGCAAGAATCACAACATACTCCCATATAAATAAATCTGAATAGACCTACTCTATGACACATACTAATCAGAATGTCAAATGCCAAAGACAAAGCAAGAATTCTGAGAGCAGCAAGAGAAAAACAATGCATAACGTATAAGGGATACCCAATAAGATTAAGTGCTGATTTCTCATCAGAAACAATGGAAGCAAAAAGACAGTAGTATGATTTATTTAAGATACTGCAAGAGAAAAACTTCCAGCAAGAATCTTATATCTGGCAAAAATGTCTTTCAAAAATGAGGGTGAATTTAGAATATTCACAGATAAAATGAAACTTAGAGAGTTTGTAACCAAGAGACGAGCACTGCAGGAAATACTAAAGGATATGCTACATTCTGAAAGAAAAACACAGGAGAGAGAGAGGCTTGGAAGAAGGTATAGACATGAAAATTTTATCAGTAAATAACTAAAAGTCTAAAAAGAGTGATGTAAATAAAATATGACAGATAAAACCCAAAGATCAAAATGAGTGAAATAAGAACTGCCTTATTGAATGTTAATGAGTTAAACTCCCCAATCAAAGGACAAAGACTGGCAGAATGGATAAGAATATATGAGCTACCTATATGCTGTCTTCAAGAGACTCTCTGTAGACCCAAGGATATCAATAGTTTGAAAGTGAATGGCTGGAAAAGATGTTCCATGCATATAGTAACAAAAAACAAACAAAGAAAAATGCCAAGTAGCTATGCATATATCAGATCAAATAGGCTTTAAAAGACAATAGTAACATGCAATTTGAGGATGAATTCAGAAAAAAAAAATCCATTTACTATAGTGATTAAAGGAATAAAATATTTAGGAATAAACTTAAGCAACAATGTAAAGCACTTGTATTCAGAAAACTACAGATCATTGTTAAAAGAAATTTTATTTTATTTATTTATTTATTTATTTATTTATTTATTTTTTACAACATGATGAATTTATATTTAACATAGTACTTCTCAGAGAAGGATGTTAGTTGGTTAATCAATATACATTTTTTTACATTAATCTTTTCTCCATTTCAGTATTCAATATAAAGTATTTTTTTTACCTTAAATCTTCTTCTCCATTGCAATATTAAAGGCGCTGTATACGTTTTTCTAATTTTTTTCCCTCAAAGAAATAAAGGTTTCCATTTTTGACTAAATTTAATATCTAAGTACACTATTAACTTTGGAGATGAGAAAACAAAAATCTAAGTAAAATATGGAGAAAAGACTCCTTAACAATTCAGGAAGCAGTGACTAGTGAACAATAGCAATTTCCTAGGATTCTAAGCAAGAGCTTCCTTTTACTATTTTGTGAGCTTTGGAACTTCTGAAACTATGAATTATTTATGCAAATTTCAATCATATTATTTATTTGACCTCCTTTTCAACCTGCAAATACAAATTATAGTCTGCTTTTTTCCAGTGCTTTCTTTGATGTGAAGAAAACATTTTTCCCTATGTAACATAAATCAATTTGTTCTTATTTATAGGGAAACATTTAGGAATGTGAAATTACCACCTCATTTACTGTCTTTCATGGGAACTTTCAGACACTAAAGCCCAGCTTTAAACTTAATAGCACAACAGTTCTCAGGATGAGGTTTGATTTAGGAGGCCCTTCCAAGTCACATTTGTTCATTTCTCTTTCGTGCGTATACCCCCAAACAAGCACAAATGCCTGTAATGCTGAGAACCACACCTAACAAGACAGCAATTCCATCTCCTGCTTCTACTGCTTCAACAACAGGCAGCACCAAAAGTAGTGAAATGAGGACTATCAACAGTTGTGTTGAAACTGATGTCATGATGCTGGGATCTTGAAGGCAAAGAAGAATCAGGGTATACAGATATATACTTCTATCTGACTTGAAATACTCCCTTCCTTGGAGCTCCGGAGGTTGAGGTTAGGAAGTTCCACGTGACACCGCCTTCCTGGAAGCAGCCATTACAGGAATGGCGAAATGCAAGAAATTTTAAAAGACTAAAATAATTGAAAGAATATTCCATGCTCATGGACTGTAAAACTAAATATCATTAAGATTTCAATTCTATACAAATTGATATACAGGTTCAATGCAATCCCAATAAAAATTCCACCAGCATTTTTAAATAAATGGAAAACATTATCAAATTTATTTGGAAGGGTAAGGGGTCTTCAAGAGCCAGAAACATCTAAAAAAATTTAAAGCAAAGTGGGAGGACGCTCACTTCTGGACTTTAAATCATCTTACCTAGCTACAGTAGAAAAAACAGCATGGTCCTGGCATAATGACAGATACATAGACCAATGATACTAAATTGATGGTTCAGAAACAGACACTCACATCTAAATTCTGATTTTTGACAAGCCTGTCAAACCCACCCAGTGCAGGCAGAACAGTCCATTCAACAAATGCTGCCGGGAGAAATGGACCTCCATAGCCAAAAGGAGGAAAGAGGATAGCTATCTCACAACTCATACAAAATTTTCTCAAAATGGATCAAAAACCTAAATATAAAAGCAAGAACCATAAAGCTTCTAGAAGAAAATGTAGTAGTAAATGATGTAGTAAAACATCATCAAGACCTGGTGGCAGGTGGTGGGTTCTTAAAGGAGATAAGAAGAGGACTGAGATGACTACTGATGTATGTGGAAGTTTTAATTAACTTTACTGTAAAAGTGTAGAAATGTATAGAGTTAATGGTGACACATTATAGTGTGTAACAGCTGATTTATAAAAGGGAATTGGCTGTAGATGGTAATCTAGGGGTGTAAATGCAAATTGGAAGAAAGCTAGAGGGACCAAACAGCACAGTAAACCCAAAGGTGGATTGTCTGAACCGGCGGGGGTGGATTCCAGGGACCTGTGGGAAGAAGTGGGGGCAGGGGTACGAGAAGAATGGAGGCAAGACAGGATTCTGATCAAGCCTCGTTTATTGGGGGTAGAACAAAGGGATTTATACTGAGGGGAGGGAACGTGTCTGCAGGTGGTGGGCTGGTCTTGCTGGTGGCAGACGTCCGAGGAGGGGATTGGCTCAAAGTTCGTGCCGGGTCTGCAGAGTTTCGCGCCTTGCACATGCGTGCTGCTGTGGTTACCAGTTGTGGTGGGAAGGGGAGAACAAAGAAACAAGGAGGAAGAAGAAGGAAATGGAGGGGCAAGGCTGAGGTAGCTGTGAAATCCGCCCATGTTGTTGGAGGCTGTAAATAGATTTCACAGCGGGTGGCTCCCCATAGGGGATACAAATTATGGTTGATAGTACAGCTGCAAGAGTGTCCTTTGTGAGCTAGAGCAGAGGTATGTTACTATAGCAGGGTGGTGGCAATGTGGAGAAGCAATGGAAAAATACAACTGGAGTGACTTACAATACAACTGTGATTAACAGTAATGTAATATTCATACATCTATGCCAAAGATGTACTGTGTTGATAATGGTGGAGTATGAAAAAGTGTGCCAAATTTATGCTATGGCCTGGTAATAGTCTGATGATATTATCTCATAATCTATAACAAATGTTCCACCACCGTGTGGTATGCTGATAGAGGGGTGTTGTATGGGAATTCAGCACATGTTCATGATTATTTTATAAGTTTACAATTCTGTCATAAAAATGTATTTAACAAATATTAATATGGAGCATTGGGGAAAAATACAACAAATATAAGATAAGGACTATATTAGTAGTAAGATTTTTACAATATTCTTTCATAATTTGTAACAAATATCTCATGACAATGCAAGGTTTGGTAGTGGGTTAATGTATGGGACCCATGTATAATGTTATGCATGTTTGCTTTGCAAGTTCACAACTTTGACTATATACTTATTGTTTAAGCATGTTTATGTATGTTTATGTATAAATGACATAGTAATAATAATAATAGTCTGGGTTGGGGGGAAAATACACCAATGGTAAGATACTTTGGTTAGTAGTTATATTTTGAGGATGCATTTTAATCATTAATTTAAAATGTTTCATAACAATGGAAGGTACTGGTGGTAGGGTGAGGTTTGAGAGCCCTGCATGATGTTATCTATGTTTTGTAAGTTCACAACTATTACTATACATTTAATGTTTATATATGTTTATGTTTGTTTATGTATGAGTGATATACTTCAATAAATTTTTAAAAAACATAACAAGTGTTAAAAAGCAATCACAATTATTAATATTGTGATTATAAAATACAAGATTTATTTGTAGAGAATGATTTGACCTGTAAGTATTAAAATATGGCAGCTCAAATCTGGGAGCATCTTACCTAGTGAAATATTAATATCAATATGGGATGTCAGTTATGGGAGATGTGTGGTGAGGGGTGCACCTGGGCATGCCTTTAGGGAATATGTATATGTTCAAGTTGTTTTAGGGTATTGTTTCAGTGGGTGGAGACCCACACAATAACAGAAAGAATATTAAATTCCCATCCTGGGAAGTTTTGCTGCATTCTCTAATAAGGCAGCAAGAATCCCTAGAGTACATGGGCAATATCTAATGAAGAAGACAGACCAATATGCCAAACCCTTGACTTTGACGGTTGTACTTATGAACCTTGTTCTTGTGAAATTGAAACTTAGCCTAGTATTATATATACCCAAAGAGTTATCTCCTGGAGGCCTCCTTGTTACTCAAATGTAGCTTCTCTCCAAGCCAAATTCAGCATATAAATGCACTACATATCCCACAGTGTAGTATGTTACTCCCAGGGATGAGCTTCCCTGGCATGTGGGATTATTACCAGATGCAATCAACAATGTGTTTGGAAAAAGACTTTGACCAAAAAGGGGAAGTATTAAATACAAATGAGTTTTTATGGCTAAACTATTTCAAAGTGAATTGGGAGTTCATTCCAGAGGTTACACTTAGGCACATCTCAGCAGGATCTCACTGACTGCCACAGCAAACAGTGCTTCAAATGAGGGGATCCTGGGGGCTAATGACGTCTAGACACTAAGGCAGGGCAGACAATCTCAGAAATTCTGCACCAGGTCAATGGGACTTACTTTGTAATATATACTCCCCAATGTAAAAGAGTAGACTTATATATAATTTCCCTACATGTGCTTCTTCTGCCCCTTTTATCTGAACCAATGACTAGCACAATGCTCATTAAATATATGTCCCAGAGACTTAAATCTTTGGTTTGTTCATAGGCTGGTTGAGCTCTGAAAATCAATAGATTTGCAACACCTACTCTCCAGGTCATTGGACTCACCAAGGACAACTGAAGAAAGGATGATGATAGACAATGTCCATCCCAAAAAACAGAGAGCATCTACAACTGCAATCAAGATAGGCCCATCCGTCTGTCCCATGGGATCATTGCCCCCTCTCAATCAGAAGCAGAGTGAGCATCACCATCCTAAAATCCTCAAGACTGAGAAATGAATAATCATAAGGGGGGGAATGCAACAATGGACTAAAGTAGACTTATTATTCTAGCAATGGAAGATCTTGTAACATTGAGCTAAAGGCAGTGGTCACCAGAGGTTCTGTGGGGAGGAAGAGTGAAGAATGGGTGTAAAATGGGGCATTTTGGGGACACTGAAATAGCCCTACATGACATCTTGCAATGACAGATACAGGATATTATACATTTTATCAAAACTTATAAAACGTGTGGTGCAAAGTATAAACTATAGTGTAAATTATTGACCATGGTTAGAATATTTCAATGTGTCCATGAATTATAACAAATGTACCATATTAAAGAGTGATGTCATTAATGGGGAAAACAGTGGGACGGGGAGTAGGTGAGGTATATGGGAATCTACCTATATTTTTGATGCATCATTCATGTAATCTAAAAGCCCTTTAAAGTTAAAAAAATTAAAAAATTAAAAAATTAAATAAAAATATAAATATATGCTTTTGGTCATTTCTAATACCCTTAAATTTGAGTTATTATTTCTAATTTAGTAGAAACTAAGTATAAAATGAAAAGGACTAGATATTTAATTTCAATAAGTTTTCAAACTATTTTCATTAAACCAAATAAAAAATCTTGTTGAATTATGACCAGCCACGTTGATAAGCAGTTATGCTTTATAGTCAATTCTTTTTTTTTTTTTTGCAATTTACCTAGAATTGGCAATCCATTCATATGCTGAATGGTCTTTAATGGTTACATGATTGTCACAATGTTATACTCATAGTTATTGATCCAAGATATATTTGAAGTACTAACTACTGTTAATATCATCTTTATTAAGTACAAGATTATTTTGGAGAAAATAATTTGATTTGCAAGTTATAAAATATGTTGACTTATATCTTGTAGATTCCAATCCAAATCTATATATAAAATTTATCCTCACACACTTTTGGTTTGTGATCAATCTGAAGAGAGCAAAAGATCTCAGGAAATACTACTCTTTTTTCCCTCCTTGCTGTCCACTCGAAGAAAAGTATAAGTGTTAATTAATTTGCATAATCCACAGGATAAGGTCTAGTATTATTAATAAAGTACAAGAATTCTTTCCAGCCCTTACTGATTATAAATTCTAATGCTGAAGATATTTGTTTGCAAATCATAGAAATATTATTTAACAAGATTGTGGGAGGATTGATTTTCTTTGCTGGTTATTTATAACCATGATATTAATAATAGTGATCACTTTTTAACACTTGTTATATGTTTTATATGCATATTATATGCATAATCTCATTTAAACTGTTTTTGAAGCCTGTAAATTAGGTTTCATTATTTCTATTTCTGTTGGAGATAAAAATGGGGCTCAGAAAATTCTCATTCCAGGATCTATATTTTCTTCTGCTGTATGCTATTTTCTTAATTAAAGAGTACTCTAAATAATTTCTTAATCAATAATCACAATTACAAAAATATGTCCAATGAAATTATCAAGAAATGAAATTTATATAACTAAAGATATTTTTCTCAATTTCACTTTAGTTGTAACAGTGTGTGTGTGTGTTTATATACTAAGTAAGATATTTTAAATATAGCAGTCAAGGAAAAGGTGATAAATCTATCAATGAATTACAAGCAAATGATCTGGAGAAAGAACAAAGTCACAGACTGAACAAGAAAAGGGAGATAGAAAAAAAGGGACAAAAAGGCAGCATATTCTAAAAGAATTCAAAATCGAGCTCCCACATAAAATATAAATACCCAGTTAAATTTGAATTTCACATTAACAAAAAAATACTCTTTAGTTTAAGTGTGTCCCATGCAATATTTGGGATACACTTTTTGTTGTTTATCTGAAATCCAAATTTAATTGGTCATCCTGTATTTTTATTTGCTAAATTTGGCAATGATTCCTAGAAAATAAAGTGAAAAGGATAATGTTTAGTAAATTAACAAATACAGGATGAATGAAATATATGTGGGCAATTTAGATGCTGTGACTTAAACATAAATTATACAGTATTCAAATTCTAATATCAAAGCCAAAACCCAAGCAAGAATTGGGTATATTTCTATACCACAAAGAGGATATCATAGAGATCATTTTTATTCGTATAAAGCTCAATATATTTTCTGAATATTTCTCATATATCAACTATTTTAACTAGCATTTAATATGATATAAAAGGAGAAATTATTTGGTGAGGTTCAGGTGCGTTTTTGCCAAAAATTAATTTGTGGTAAAATGGACTTACTTATGTACCAAAGGAGCTCTTTTCACATTCAATTATTCCTTACATATTCACAGGCCACTTTTCTTCATCAATTATGGCATTTGGAAATGCTAATTGAATTATCATTTATAAATGAATTTGCTACAAACATGTCAAAGACTAGAATTTCTGGTGAGAGAGTTTACAAGTAATTGTAAATATTTAGAGAAAAGCTGAAAATACAGCTGCTGTGTTTAGGGTCTAACATTCAAGTAGAAATATTTATAATCATTCGGTTTTAATCTGGAGCCATTGAACTTATAAAGCTATACAGAAAATTGACTATTTTAAAAATATAGATATATTATCTCATAAGCACTAAGTACCTCTCTAACACCGAGCATATAATGCAGCTTAGGATATTTAAAGACTCCAAGTTTACTTATTTTTAAATCATGAAAGACTTCTATTAACATACATACACACTCATACACATGCAGAAAAGTTTTATTTACCTTTCCTTCTACATCTCCCACTCAGATAAAGGCATAGTCTTTTTTTTTTTTTAATTTTCTCCCCTTCCCCCCTACCCCGGTTGTCTGTTCTCTGTGTCTATTTGCCGAGTCTACTTTGTCTGTTTCTATTGTTGTCAGCAGCACAGGAATCTGTGTTTCTTTTTGCTGCATCATCTTATTGTGTCAGTTCTCTGTGTGGGCAGCGCCATTCTTAGGCAGGCTGCACTTGCTTTGGCGCTGGGCAGCTCTCATTACGGGGCGCACTCCTTGAGCGTGGGGCTTCCCTATGCGGGGACACTCCTGCGTGGCAGGGCACTCCTTGGTGCATCAGCACTGCACATGGGCCAGCTCCACACGGGTCAAGGAGGCTCGGGGTTTGAACCATGGGCCAACCATGTGGTAGACAGACGCCCTAACCGCTGGGCCAAGTCCGCTTCCCGTAAGGCATAGTCTTGAACATATGTGATGTCATTTCCTATTGACAAATGAGTCAGAAAATTAGATACATTTAAATAGCTAACAATACTCACATTTCCCAAAACATAATGTGTTAATTACAAGGAAAAGTATGGGCATAAAAAGAAACAAAATACCATGCAATTCATTGATAGGCATATGGAATCGTTATGAAATGGGAGTAAAATTGTAACCACTAAGAAAAAATTTTAATGAGTTTTTTTGGAAAATTATATAAACATGCAAAATGCATTGGCATTTATGCATTTTTATGTAATGTGTACATACATAATATATTTCATTTTCTTCAATTTTGATTGTGTGTTTGTGTGTGTGGAGAGAGAGAGAGACAGAGAGAGAGAGAGAGAGAGAGAGAGAGAGGAGAAGTGCTATTTCATGTGCTTTGAAAAACTCACTAAGTTCCAAAGCAGGATTTCTCATTGTCAGCATGCATTTCTTCAGTGACAATTTGAGTGAGATAACTTTTGGCAGGCATCTGTGCCATGTGTTATGCTATATACAGCAGCATCCCTGGCATCTACCCACTAGCTATCAATAGCTCCTCCACATCCTAGTTGTGATCATCAGAAATGTCTCTATTCATTGTCAAATGTTTGCTATTGGAGGATGGGCATGAAGGGCCAAACTCTCCTTGGTTGAAGCTCCAATATGAAAGTTTGGCCATTTATTCAGTCATTAGTAGCAATGATAAAAATAACCCTATTTATTTGGGGCACAATACATGCTGATTAAGTTATATCCTCTCTAATCATCACCGTAACATTACATTAGTGCAATTCATATACTATTTGACAGATGAGGAAAGTAAATCTTAAAGAAGTTACACACCTAAAAAGAAGGAAAGCTGAAATTTGAATCTGGACCTAGCAGATGCTAAGACCCAAGTCATTAAAATTTTATATATTTATTCATTTAATATATATTTTTAGTTGAAAAGTTTATTTTTAAAATTGTAAAGTTGTAAAAATTGTAAATCTAATTGTAAGAAATAATACAATTTACCCAGTTTTCACCAATGGAAACATTTTGAAAATATATAATATAATATCACAATCAGGATATTTTTTGGTTGCTTGTGTTTTGTTCAATTTCTTCTAAGTGCTCAAACTTATGAGCATAAAGTTCTTTGTAGTAATCCCTTCAAAAATCTTAAAGTAATGAAGAATTTGTGGTGATATCCCTATTTCAATTCTTGATATTGGTGATTTCTTTATTCTCACTTTTCATTTGTGCCAATTTTGCTAGAAGTGTATCAATTTTATTGATTTTTTTCAAATAACCAACTTTTTGTTTATTTTCCCCTGTTGCTATTTTATTTCCTATTTCATTGATTTCTTTGCTCATATTCATTATTTCCTTTATTTGGCTTGCTTTCCAGTTAATTTTGTCTTTTTAGTCTAGTGTCTTGAGGTAGGACCTTAGTTTATTCTTAAGACCTTAAAATTTTTCTTCTCATTACTACTTTCGAGGCATCCTACATAAATTGATACTTTGTGTTTCCATTTTCATTCAGTTCTGTGTAGTGTTTAAATTTTCTTTGAGACTTCCTCATTGACTCCTGGATTATCTCAAAGTGTATTGTTTAATTTCCAAATTTCAGCATCTTCCTTTATGTGTTACTGATATCAAGTTGGATTTCACTGTAGTCAGAATATACATTCTGTATGACTTTAATTATTTAAAATTGTTCGGGTTTGTGTAATAGTCTAGAACATCTTAGTGAATGTCCCATTTGTATTTTAAAAGAGTATAGATTCTTCTGATATTTTGTGGAGAGTTCTTTATATGTCATTTAGATGCTGATATTTGATTCTGTTATTCAATATTCTATATCATTGCTGATTTTTTTCTGGTAGTTCAAACTGTTTCTGGAACAGAGCTATTTTAAGTTCCCAAATCAAAGTTTAGATTGTCTTTTTCTCCTTTCATCTCTAAGGTGACTTGAATTGTATACCCCATTAAACACATGTTCTTTATGTTAATCCACACTCCTGTGGGTGTAAACCCATTGTAACTATGAATATTTGAAAATTTCATGTTTAGTTGGATATTTCCAACTGAATCAGGGTGGATCTTAATCCAGATTATTGGTGGCCTTAGGAAAAAAAATGGAATTGACAGCAGCCAGTAAAGAGAGGACATTACTAAATGATGGCAGATAGAGATAGAAGTCTTGCTATTGAGGGTATGACTGAACTCTTTGCTAAGGAAAATGTTTTTTAAGCCAAGACATTGTGTGCTATTTGTCATAGCAGGCAGAAAACTAAGACAATCTTGCCAATTTTGACATTGTTTTGAAACTTATTATTTGATGCATATACATTTAGGTTTGTTTTATCTTCCTGGTTGACTTAACCTTTTATTATTATGCAGAATCCCTCTTTGTCTCTAGTAATTTTCTTTCTCTGAATCAGTTGTTACTTAATCTATTTAAGTCTACTTGATCATATATATATAAAGGCATTTATTTTTTTCTTTAATAATGCTTGCATGGCATGCCTTTTCCCAGCCTTTAATGTTAACCTAATGAGGCCCATTACATTTGAAATATCTTCTAAACAGAGTAGGGCCATATGGATCCATTCTACTAACCTCTGTCTTATTCTATTGGTGCATTTAGACCATTTATTTTTGAAGTATTGTTATGATAGTGCTTAAATCTGCCACTTAAATGTTTGCTTTCTATTTGTTTCATCTAAGTCTCATTCCTCTTTCTCTTTTCTTGTTTATAATAACAAAAATTTCGCTTTAACTTTTTCTATGATTCCACCTTTATTAATTTATAAGGTTTTTAAATGTATTTCTCTATAGCTGTTTTTTGACAAGTTGTGAGCTTACAAAACAACCATGCATAATGTGCAGAATTCCTATTCATTAACCCTCCACCGAAACCATATACTGCTGTGGAATACCTGCCACAGACCATGAAAGAACATGATTGACTAGGGAAGACATTCAGGACTTACTGGGGTGCTGACCATGGAACTCTGTGGTGAGGGTGGGAGCCACTGAGTGTTCACTTTGGATGGAGTGTGCAGGGCATGGGACTGTGTAGCAGGCATGATGGGCCATGTGGTGGAGGATAGTCTGTGGTTGATGATGCTTGATATGGGGCTGTTCTCATTGTAGTTTTTGAAGTGGTGGCTCTGAGTATTACAGAATACATATGTGACTCCTCACAGACCACTGCTGTCAACAACTTACCGTTTAAAATTGTGGAAACCTTACTTTCCCTACTTTCAAAGTATTATTGCCTAAAGTATCAGATTATGTTATAATTTTTCATCAAGTATGATTTATAAAACTCATGAGGAAAAACATAGCCTATTGTATGTACCCAAATTTTGCTCTTTCCATTGTTCCTTCATCCCTCCTGATTTCCCAAACTTTTTTTTTTTTCATTATTTCCTTTCTGTTTGAAGCCGTTTCTTTAGCCAATCATTATGGTTAGGTCTACCAGCAAAAAATTCTTTTAGTTTTCCTTCACTTGAACATTTTTTAATTTTACCTTCATTACTGAATAATAGCTCACCATATATGGAATTCACAGTTGCCAGTTCTTTTCTTTCAGCACTTCTGGCCTCAATGGTTTGAAATATGCCATCATTTATTACCTATTGGTGATGTGTTATTTCTCTCTAGTCACTTCAAGATTTTTTCTTTGTCTTTCATTAGTTTAGTTGTGAAGTGTCTTGGCATGGATTTGGGGGTGGCAGTTCAGTTTAACCTGTTTGGAGATAACCAACCTTCTTGAATCTATTATTTTGAGGTTTTTTCCCCGAAATATGGGAGATTTTCAGCTATTATTTCTTTGGAAACTCTGTTACTGTTACTCTCTTTCTCTTCTCCTTCTGGGACTTCAATGACATGAATGCTGGATGTGGTCATATTGTCCCATGAGTTCCTGATATAATATTATTTTTTAAAGTCTATTTTCACCCTGTTTTTCACACTGAGTGAAATCTATTGTTCGTTCCTCAAGCTCACTGATTCTAAACTGGATTCTTGATTCTATCATTTATTCTGACTTTGATCCTTGGTTATTTACACTCTATTATTGAAAAAATTCATTGAATTGTGTCTGGTTTTATTAGTTATTATTTTTTTAGTTCTATATTTTCATTTGGTTTGATTTTATAGCTTCTATTTATTTGCTGAGGTTTTATATTTTACATTTATTTTAACAGAATTTGTAATTTATTGTATTGTAATTGATGATGGCAGTGTTAACATCTTTGTCAAATAATTCCAATATCTGATTCATTTCAGTATTGGAACTGTTGATTTTATTTCTCAATCAAATTGTGATTTCCTTGGTTCTTATATGATGAGTGATTTTTAAAAAATGTTTCCCTGGGCATTTTTGCCTATTATGAAAGGAGTCTGTGAATCCTACTTAACATTTTTATTTTATCAGATAGTCATCCTTTTTAGGTTTATTACACAACCGTGGCTTACTTTTGTGATTTTGCTCTATTTGGCTTTTCTGGTACTGCTGTGGCTCCCATTGTTCACTGCTGGTGTTACCTGAGAGAAAAAGGACTTTCCCTTAGGAGGTTTCCAGTGTTTCTCAGTAGGGGAGTTTAATCTTAGGACCCTGTGAGGCCCTTGGAAGCTGGGTACCTGTTTTGGCAGGATCACTCCTACCTGTGACAGATGAAGAACATTTCCAAAGCTGAGCGCTTGTGTTGGAATCCTCCTATTAGTTTCTCTAAACTGCTTCAGTGGCCGTGGTGTTGGAGGGGAGGTTTGCTTTACACAATTATAAACTTTTAAAAATAATTAAACATTAGTAAAAATCACTTATATTTACCAAAGTAGTTTCCATTTCCTTTGTTTTTCATTCTTTGTGTAGATCTTTGTGTCCATTTGGTATCATTTTCATTCTGTATGAATTCCTCTAACATTGCTTGTATTGCAGGTATGTTGGTGATAAATTCTTACAGCTTTTTTATGGCTTCAAGGATATTAATTTCACTATATTTGAGACATACAATTCTGCCAGGTAAACAGTTCTGGGTTTCAAGACATTTTTTGTTTGGTGCTTTTGAAATTTTGCCCCATTGCCTTCTAGTTTGCACTATTTTCAAAGAAAAATCTGTTTTCATTGTTATCTTTTTTGTTATTTGTAATGTGCCCTTTCCTCTTATCTATAAATTTTTCTCTTCATCACTAAGTAAAATCAATATGATTATACTTTGTCTTGATCTAATTTTCTTCATACTTCTTGTGTGTGAGGATTGTTGAACTTCTTGATGTAAGGATTTGTGGCTTCCATCAAATTTGGACAATTTTTCTCTATTATTTATTCATGTTAGGAGAGTCCAATTATATCTTTTTCAACTGGAAGTTGTTCCAGCATATGACTTTTCTTTGGTTAATTTTTTCAACATTTTTATTGGGTATATATGTATGTGTGTGTGTGTGTTCCATTTTGTGTGATTTCTATGGCTATGTCTTCAAGTTTAGTAAACTTTCCTTCTGCAATATCTGATCTTCAATTGATGTAATCCATTACATTTTTTCATCTAAGACATATACTTTTCTTCTCTAGAAATTAGATTTGGATTTATTAAATAGCATGACCAGTATTTCATCTAATTACTTGGACACATAGAATATATTTAATAACATTTTAGATATCCTTGTTTACTATTTTTTATCACTAAATGTCAGGAATATTTACTTTTGAAATAATAATATTTCTTCTCATTACAGGTTGTATAATCTTTTTTTGTTTGTATACCTGGTGATATTTTATTTGATATTGTGGCATCATTTCTGTGCATTGTATTTTTTTCACTTATAAAACAATTTTTTTTGTTTTGTTATGTGGTGCTGTGAGATTACTTGGAAACAAGTTGATCATTTTAAGATTATCTTATACACTTTATCAAATGGGAACAGAATAATGTTTAGAGTAGTGTTACTTTTTCCCTAAACCATTCTGAAAACTTTAGCTTAAATTCTACAATACTATGTTTCTTTGTTATTTAAAAAACTCATAATCATGACAATATAATATTTGAATAGTGTGTTTGTATATTTAAGGCTGTATATTTAGTATGCCTTACTCAATAAAAAATAAAAAGGCTTAAAAATTTAAAAATTTAATAAGATCATTCTATTTTCTTCATTGAATTCCTATTAATATCTTCTGTAATTAACATTTTGAAGGAACACATTTACACATGATATCCAGAGAAGGGCTAAGGTAACATAAGAAGAGAGAGGGAAAATTGTGGTTTAAAGAAAAATATGATTGTGTTTATATATTAAGAAAACATTATAATAAAAAAGTATTTTCAGAGAAAAATTTTTTTTTAATATTAGTGAATTGTGATGTTTAAAGGAACCCACTTTGGTTAAGGTACAAAACTACCTAAATGAATAAATCCATTTGCCAGTAATGTATCAACTGCAAACTTGTTACAAAAAGTTCTTGGGATTTTATTAATTTTACTTAGTATATTAAGTTACTATTACCCAATTATATGACTTTTCGTTGTTTAATTAAAATGAAAAGTGATAGAGTATAAATGACTAAATATAGAACAATAATGAAATCAACACCTGACACCACATCCATAAGTCTATAAATTTGGAAATAGGAGCACCTCTCAATTTCTCTCTTCACCCTTCTTGAAGTGATATAAATTCCTCATATTATCTATAGTGTAAAAATTAAAACTGTCATAAAGTATTTAATATTTGTTTCCAGATTAATTGTGCCTAAAAGAAAAACAGCAACAAAGATGAAGTAAAATTAATCTTAATAAGTTTTTATAAACATAAATAATTTTATATTTATAATTTTCAAATTAAATAATTTTCATATTAAATTTAAGAATTACACTAATCTAGGAAATATTGTTTTTAATAGCACATTCCACTCAAAAGAATTTTATTAGTAGTAAAGAATTTTCATTACAAAATTTTAGTCTTTGAGATGCTGAAACAACAAAACTAAGAAAAAGCAGAAAATATTTTGTATAAAAATATGTTTGAAGAAAAATTTGTGTGACTTAAAAATTGCCTGAATTTAAAGAGTCCTGTATAACTTCTTCATGTTAAATTATATATTTCCTTCTTTACCTCTATAGTAACCAGTGAAAGATGTATACAAAAAAAATTTTAAACATGAATAAAAAGGTAAAATGGAATAATTTTTAAAAATCTTTTTCATGCAGGACACATTATATAAAGAAAAGTCAAGTGTAAACAAACAAAAAATAGGACAAATAAGAAATAAATATCAAAATACCAATATGATTACTTAAGCCCAAATATATCAGTAATTTTTAAAAGACCCAACTACGTACTATTTACAAGAAACACACTTTATAAAACACAGATCAGTTGAAAATAAAATGATGGAAAAATATACCATGTAAATACTAAACTAAGGGAAATTTGTGTGGCTTTATCAATATCAGAAAAAAAGAATGGTGAAAAACTATTATGAAAGATAGAGACATTTCAAAACATTAAAAGAGTCTATTTTATAAGCTATAACAATGAATATCTAAAGGAACCATAAACCTACCCTAGTTTTTAGCAATTCTACTCCTAGATATAGGCCCACAAGAATTGAGACTGAATGTGTATGCATAATTTTCCTCTGGCTGCTTTTAAGATTTTCTCATTATTTTAGCTTTTCTTCAGTTTGACTATGATGCTGGGGAAATCACAGACACACCTAGTGGTCATTTCCCATCCCTGGTTTATGCCACACTCCTTCTCTATTGTGTGCAAATGTTTCAATATATTTCCATTCAGCAGGCCTGGGGACACTATCTCTAATGGAATGGCTTGAGTGTACCTGAAACCTGAAACTTGGAACAAGCAGCCCCAGGTGTTTATCAGGGTAGGAACTCTGCACAGAGTTTGTATGATGCATTATTTTCACTCAGTGGCATGGTCCCTTCTCTCAGGAGTTGTATAAATATTTCACCCTCAATCACCATCCAGCTACCCTGATAGAAGCAGTTGCCCTCCATGAGGAACTAACTATAATGGCCCTTTCCCCCTGCTCTTTTGGAGCCTTTGTGTTGTGTAAGCAAAAAAGCATTTATTAGCTGAAAGTCTGTGAGCCTGAGCCTGTATTCACCTGATTTACTGTGTAGCAACATGCTCCACATATGATATGCATAGAGGTTATTTTCTTTGTGTTTATCTTGCTTGAATTTCACTTAGTGTTTTGTATTTTTAAGTTGATATGCTTATCAAATTAGAAAAATCTCACCATTTTTTAATTTGTTATTTATCTTTTTGTTTTTATTAAAGAAGTTGAAGATTTGCATAAAAAATTATGCAGAATGCACAGAATTCTCATATACCTTCCCACCTCCTCCTGCACCAGTTTTCGCTATTAATAACATTTTACATTACTGGGATATCTTTGTTAGAACTGATGAAATATACTAAATTTACATTATTAACTATAATCTGCAATTAATGTTAGGGTTCATTATTTATGTTGTACAGTTTTTTTTTTAATTTTTATTTTGCTAACATATATACAACTTCAATTTTCCCATTTTAACCACTTTCAAATATATGTGTGGCATAAATTATTTTCACAATGTTGTGCTACCATCACCACCATCCAAGGCAAAAATTTTTCCGTCATTTTAAGCCATTATTTCTGTGTCATTCTACTCTTCTTACAGTACTTTATTTACAAGTAACATTAAATTGTTCTCTAATTCCATTCATTCTACCTGTTCTCACCAACTTCTTGACATTGTGGCAGTCATTACATACCTTTTCTAGCTTTTCTCCATTTTCTCTCCAGTCAATACTCACTGTTACATGATTTCAAAAAATCTCGTGTTAGTCCTGGAGTGACAGATGTGTAGTTAAAAAAATTCCCCAGATGATTGTCATATTCCCCTCCTCTTTGCTGAAAAACACTGGCTTAATTCAACTCTCTGCCTCCTCTGCTTCTGAACAGGCACCCACATTATTGTGCACCACTAGAGAAAACCAGATGATCTTTCCGATTAGTACCATAGCAAATTTATGGTATCCAGACTCAGATGTAACCACAACTGCTTGGCAATCCTGTTACATTTTTCTTAGCTGGCCTATTTCCCATTCCCCTCAGCAATTATTCCAACCCTTCTTCATTTTCCTTAAATCCCCAGCCCCACCAGAGTCCATCTTACTCCATCAATTATTCCCTTCTCATGCTGTATTTACTGGCTCCCTAAACAAAACACACTCACACACCACACACATATACACACACATCCATATGTCAAAAGTTGAACACACAGAGATAAACATAAATACAGTCTCAAAATTCCACATATTGTAACCAGAAACATCTTTCTGAAAGAAAGTTTAATTACATTACTCCACTATCTTGGTTGCCTGCCTAATATGATTTATTAGGTTGTGAAAAATAATAATAATATTTGTATTTATTTTTATAAAAATATAAAGAAATTGCTCACTAATATTATTCAATACCAAGATTTACAGTGGCATATATACCACTTGGTCATATATATGAGAAATCTAATTTTCTGAGCCTATCTAACCAAATGCTCTCCTAAGGAAAGAGCAAGAATTTCAGAAAAATGTGTAGTCTTCAGCTATTAATTTGTTCTTAGCTTGCTACACTCCACTGTAGAATATATAAATAAGGTATATTAATTTATTGATCACTTTATTTTGTTTTGACTAAAGCAAACATTATTATAAAGAGAAGAGATGTATGTAAGCATAATCATACAATAGAAAGTTATCACAGCTTGTATTTCTCCTTGGTTTGATATTTCTCTTCTCAAGACACTAAATAGGTCAAAACAATGAGATCAGATAAGATATTGGCCAGAAAATTTTGAAATTGTTAAAAAGGCTATAAGAAATATATATTTATATTCTTCATTGTTAATATAAATATGAACTTTATCCTAAGTACATATTTTGTCTTGAAACAGAATCAAATGATAGAACAAAATCATTATGTTTAGGGTTACATTCAAAAACATTATGAAAAACAGTATTTATGAAGTAAAACAACTGTTTAAAATATTTAATTCATCCTTATCCAATTCTTTCTATTTTTCTATGTATATATTTTATAATATACATATTAGTAAAATAATAAGCATGTTTTTAAATAATAAATATTTTTACATTGATGGTTTGTGCAAGAAAATGTTTATATTTAGATGCAAATTATCAAAACATTTTGAGGACAATTATCTACAATATAAAATCAATATCTTTAATAATGTTTATAAGGTTCTGCAGAAATTGACCCTTGATTTCAAACCCAGTCAGATTTTATTACAGAAACTGAAAGTCTGGGATTTCTGAAATTCCTATATTTCATCAGACATATCACACACATCATATTCTTCCTCCTAAAACCTATTCTATCTCCCTGATTTACTTCCCTCCATTGTGCCATTAACCTTGATTTAACCATTAGGACTAAGTTCAGGCATCTGTTTCCCCTAAGAAAGCCTTCACAAGTACTTTCCACATGCCTATCTCATCTGGGTTTTGTTCTTACCATGAACATTTACTCTTTTTTTTTTTTTTTTTTTTCATCTGGCACACAGCACCTTCTCAGAGAAACAGTTTCTCCATCTTTTTGAGATCTACAACTTTCCTCACTCTAGTCATGGAATTAGCATTGAAAGCTGAACTCTTTTAATGTAATCCCAATCTCACAAGTAAAAGATATAAACCAAGACTTGGGCATCTGAACCAGGTGAGGACAATCATAGTACCCTGTATTAGTCAGCCAAAGAGGTGCTGATGCAAAATATTAGAAATTGGTTGGTTTTTACAAAGGGTATTTATTTGGGGTAGGAGCTTACAGATACCAGGCCATAAAGCATAAATTACATCTCTCACCAAAGTCCATTTCCACTTGTTCGAGCAAGATGGCTGCCAATAGCTACAAGGTTTCAGGCTTCCTGGGTTCCTCTCATCCAGCGTCTTGCTTCTTTCTGGGGTCAGTATTCCTTTCTTCCTAGGGCTTACTTCTCTTTCTTCTGTGTGCTTACTTCCTGGGGCTCCAGCTTAAGACTTCTGCATCAAAATCCAACATCAAAACTCCAATATTAAGAACCCTCAACTCTGTCCTTAGCCGTAATGGGTGGGGACTAAATACCCTAATGATGTGGTCCAATCAAAGCACTAATTATAACTTAATCATGCTCAGGTACAGACCAGATTACAAACAATTCAATATCTATTTTTGGAATTCATAACCATATCTAACTGCTATATACTCTACCCTCCCAGACAGGGTAGAGGGACATGTGGACTCGAGTGAAGTCAAGCAGAATTGTTCCTTGGGTCTTTTGTAATAGAAGCTGATCCCTAAATTGGGAGCTGGTTTCAATAGCTCAGGTATGTTCTGACTAATATAGGCTTTCCTATATTTCCTTTATGTTTTTCCTTATGTAGCCTTATTTCCTCTTATTGCAGCATGCATTATACCATATAATGCCACCATGATCCTTGTTTTCCTAAGTATTCCCTTTTCTTCTTACCCAACTTTCTATATCTACCAAGTTGAGAAAATTGGGAAAATAAACCCTATTTCCCTACTATTCTTTTTCTTCCCCTAAAATCAGACACCACAAACTTCTCTCTATTCTAACAATAATGTCTCAACCATCTCATCTCTCTCCACACACACATTGCACACCCTCAGTCCTGCATCATATTTTATCAGTTATATTGCAATAAATCTTAAAGTCTCAGTTCCTTCTAACCACACTCTCCACTTTAGAGACCTGATACCTCATTCTAATGCTACTTTTGAATTTACACATACCTTTATTTTAGTATTATTTCCTCTTTTTCAATAGTTTGGCTTCTAATTTCTCTTCTAAACTGTAACAACTGGAAACAAATACTGACTTTTCTAGAAAAACAGCTGGCTTAAAACTGCATTTTTTACATCACTGGATAATAAATTAGAAAAAAAGCATGAACAAGAAAGGAAAAATAGTTAACCTCATGAAAACCTTGTGGTTTTTGGTTCCACAAAATCTTACGGGTATGTTTATGTTATAAAATAATGTTATGTGATATGATGTTATATCATGATACAATGTTTAAAGGCTGTAGATACCATCTCAGGTTTGGAAATATATTTTCTGGTATACATAAGGTACTTTCCTGTGGTTAGGTTGAACCATGTGACTAGTTTTGAGTAGTTGAAATTTGAAATGGAGATTTATAGCAATGGAATATCCAGAGAAAATTGATCAAGAATGTAAGAACCTTGAGAATATAAGAGAAAATAAAACTTAATGGATTTTTAGACACGAGGAGAAAAAAATAACTTAGGGAGAAGTGGAACAGCATATATACAATGAACACACATATACACAATCTCTTTTCTTCAGAGATTATGAGATTATAACAAACCAATGAATCATAGGGACAGCAAGGAATGGTTAAAGTGGATAAACTAAATTATACAGAGTTTACTCCAGATGAAGGTACATCAGAAATTTCTGTTAGTACTACTAAAGTTCAGGTAAGAGGATCACAGATTCAGTGACTATTCAACTGGTACATATTAGAAAAAATTCCTGGATTGTCTGAGAAATGAAGCTAAAATATTGTGTTCCTTTTGAAAACTAAAATTCTAAAAATCATTATTTCACATAAGGATCATATTTAAAATTATTTTACTGTGGGACAAAACCTGTGACTCCATTATTTTAGTTATTTGTACTTAATATAAAGAATGTAATATTCAGAGTTAGGAAAGGTGGAGTGAATGCTTTAAGTTTTGGATCAAAGTAATATTACAGGGGTTCTTAACCTTTTTTCTTTCATGGGCCTTTTTGCCAGCCAGGTGAAAACCATGGACCCCTTACTAAGTTCACACTATACTGTGGATTATTTAATAAATATACCACACCCATACCATTGTGTCTCCACAGGAATAATGTTTTCTTTTTTGTATTTGAATTCAAGCTCATGGACCCCTGGTTAAGAATTACTGGATTAGAAGGAATACATCTTAAAAGATTCCCTTGTCTTGTATTCATTGTTGTTGTTATTGTATTTTTATCTCTATTTGCTTTATCTATAGCTCTAGAGGAGCCTCTGGCCTACTCACTAGACAAGCAGAAGCTATTTTATAGGTATTGTGGTACAAATTAAATCCAGAATTTGAGATCAATTTAAACATATTTTCATCATTTTAATTTTTTCTTCCTTCTGTGAATTTTCAAGCTGTTACTTAACATTTCTTAAATTTCACTAGCCTGTTTTAAAGTCTGAGGTAATACAGAAAACTAGCATCTTTAGAAGGATAATTCAGATTGTTCCTTTCTCCCATAAAATGTTTTAATACAGTATAATATTTCAATTGAGGTTTTTTTTCTGTAAAATAAAAGTTGATAATCACCAATTAGTATGTGGGAAGCAAATTAATTTTCCCATCTATTTCTTTCAGGTACAGAATGAGAAATTTATTGTGTCTTTAATACATAAACAAATCAACATATCAGTAATGGATTTTTGGTTTATCTCTTCTGCCATGTTAATTTAAATGTTTTCCAGTATTTACTCTACACTTTTGTTAAAATATTTATTTATTATCAGTATGACCTACTAGATCAGTGACTGGGGATTTAATAACACAATATTGATAACTTTGGAGAGATGCAACCTTACACCTTCTTGAGTTTATTTCTGTGCCTAACATGTAACTGGCTAGGCAAAGAGAAAGGTAGATAAACAAATGAAGAATTTTTAAAAAATATTTATTATTTATTTCCCCCTCCCCCTCCTCCTGCCCTGCTGTTTTTGCTGTATTGCCTTCTCTTCTCATTTTCGCTCCTCTAGGATTCACCAGGATTCAATCCTGGGGACGTCTGATAGGGAGAGAGTTTCCCTATCAATTATGCCACCACAGTTCCTGATTTCTGCTGCTTAATATTTAAAAGGATAGAGCTAAAGTTGTATGTAGAAGCAAATGGAGACAAACTGAAAAGTTAAAGAGCATGCTGGTTGATAGCATAGGCTTCAAAATTCTAAAAAAGACTTTGCAATGTCTAAAATTACCTGTTACTCATATTCTCATCACTACAACAAACTTAGTTGGAAGGTGTTTTGACCCTTTGAAATTTCTTACGAATCCCAGAAAAGAGATTATGTTCTTGGAGTTGATCCATTTCTGTGGGTGTGGGACCCTTTGAATGGATTGAATTCAATTGAGGACCTTTGATTTGACCACTTCAGTGAGAAGCAACATGCAGAGAAACATGAAGAGAAACATGCAGAGAAACACAGAGAAAAAGGCAGCCACCATTTTTACCCTGCCATGTAAGAGAAGACTCCAGGATCACCTACAGCTGCAGAAAGACAGAGAAACCCTGAGAGGCTGAGAGAGAGGCTAGAGGGAGGAATCAGAGGAGCTGCCCAAAGCTGAGGAGATGAGGCCCAGAGAGAGAGGAGCTATATACCTAATCACCCTCAGCTGAGCTGGGGGTGAAGGTGAGCCTGGAGGAAATACACAGAGACCTGCCACATTTTGCCATGTCAGATGGCAGGAGTCCAGGATCTGCCAGCAGTCAACCTTTGGTGAAAAAGCATCTCTGATGATTCCTTGATTTGGACATTTTTAGAGCCTCAGAACTGTAAGCTTTTACCCTAACAATTGGCTTCAGATGCTTTTCACTCTTCCTCCCTGGGACATTGGTGGTAACCTGTTTTGTTTTCCAAAGTCCTCAAGTACAGAAACTTTACTGTGTTCTCTGAATTAGGGTGGAATCTCCACACTTTCACCTGGTTTTCACAGAAGTACTACTTCTGCTCATGCATCATATAAAATAATTTTGCAAATCATATTTTTCAGTTTTTTATCAGAAAAGGTAAAGGAAATTGAATTTGGAGATAAATATGAGTGGCAAATAGCATGTTGGAGTAGTAATCTTCCTTCTTTGAAAAGAATAGCTGCAATTTTGTCTACCAGATGACATTTGACAAAATGTGGAGACATTTTGGTTGTCACAACTGGGGGAAGGCTGCTACTGGTTTCTAGTGAGTAAACTGAACATTCAATAATGCAAGGAACAGACACACACAACAAAGAATTATCTGGTTCACAATGCCAAGTTTGAAAACTCCTTTCATACAGGCTTGTTTACTTGATGACCTCTGGTTTCCCTCTATTTCTAAACCTTATTGTTGAGCACAGCTTAAAATCAAGCTAGTGAATACTTCTAGTCCTTATCCCTCCCAAAATAGTCAAGTATACACTCCCACACATATATACATACACACATAAACACAAACATACATTATGGAACTACATGGAGCAGATTCAATTAATATGATGTATGGCATGAAAAAATTGACCTCCCAAAATTGATCCTTGGATATCTGGATCTTCAGAGCCCAAAAGCTTAATGCAAGTGTAGAGAAAGAGAGACAAAATAATATTTTCAGGTTATTTCTAACTATAAATTTCTATAGGGGGCTCACTGACAAACATGATTTTCTCAGTGTATTTCAATACTTTTGTGGGTTTTATGTGTAATGGATTACAAAGCAATGATTTTGAAGTAAAGACTTTAGTGGTATTCTATACAATTTCAAAAATAAAAGTTGTATTTAGATTCCATAGTTTATTAAATAATATCTTGTACATTTTCAACATTATAAAAATGAGACATTGAGCATTTTTAGAATACTTAAAATTATTAAAATATCCTATTTATTCAAAATGTTTACAAAAAATGTTAGCCCAAAGTAATTTCTTATAACTGTAAGGATTTCAGTGGGAAATGTTGGAATCTCTTAAACAAATTTAATGAACCATGCAACCATAATAACCCCTAGTTAACCTTGTCACAATCAATGAATAAGACCTGAAATCGTTGCATCTGCTTATTAAAATGTGATTAAAGAATTGATGGATTAATTAAATGTAATTAAAGAAAATTATCCAGAGCTAGTGCCCATAATGAACTCAACATTTAAACTACTTTTTAAAGAATGATTGATCTATATTCAAAGGTTATTTTTCCTTATCATAGCATTTAAAATATGTGAAGAATTTGGAAGAATATTTGTTGCTTTAGTAAATAGATGTCACTTCTCTGAAAATATTAATACTAGGTAGACTGATAGGTCTGTTAGGGCAGTTTTAGTATATAGTGTCATTTTCGTCTTTCTCATTAGTAATTAGAAAAATAACCTTCAAATATAAGGAAATAAAGTAAGCTAAAAAGATAAATATATGTCATTGTCAACCATTTCAATTTCTGCAAATATTTGATGGGGTTTTGTAATTTAGGATTTTGTACTAAAGTAAAAACAAAAAATAATTTTGCACTCATACTATTAATAATATAGACAGTGAACACAAACATATTTTAGTGATCAAATAAATCTACTTCTTGGTATATAAATGTGTTTAGAGAGACATCCAAACAAACATACCACATATTCATTGAGGCATATAATCTATAATGGAAAGCAATAAAAATTTTTAAAAAGACACAAATATTTAATGATACAATAATGGATAGTTACATTAAATAAAAAATATATAATAGATAATTGTTTTATTATTAAAATTGTGTTTTAAGACAGAGCTTCTCGAATCCTTTCTTCTTGACTTGAAATTCTGCAGGGAAGGGACATGGAAACATGAATTCTGAAAAGTCTATACATCTGAATTTAATATATGAACACAAATACTAGAGAGTAAATTTGAAGAGTGTTTATTGCCATTGGAAATGTTATGATATACTATTAAGTGAAAAGTAATAATGGGGCAAAAATCAGTACATGAAAGTTTATAGGGTTGTTTATTTTTTTTTAATCATTTATTTTAGAATAGATTTAGACTTATGGAAAAATGGCAGAGATAGTTTTAGAGTTCTAAAATACCCCATATCCAGTTTCCCTTATTAATAATATCTTAAATTAATATGGTACATCTCACAATTAATGGACCTATATGATACATCATTAATAACTAAAGTCCATACTACATTAAAGTTTCCTTAGATATTGCCTAATATCCTAGTATTCTTCCAGAATTCCATTCAGGATATTACATCAAATTTAGTCATAATGAATCTTTAGGTCACTCTTGACTGTGATAGTATATCAGACCTTTGTTTGTAATGAATTTGACAATTTTAAGGATTGTCCAATATTTTGTAGAATTTCCCTGAATTGAGGTTTGTTTTCCATTATACTCCATGATTAGATTGAGGAAATATAGTTTTTAGAAAGATGAACCCAGAGGTAAAGTACCTTTCTTAACACATCATATCAAGGATACATCCTACAAGCATGAATTATTATTGATTTTAACCTTCATCACATTATTGAAGTAATGTTTTTCAGGTTTCTCCATGTAAAGTAATTTCCTCTTCCCCCATTGTCAGGGTATATTCACTGGAAGGCATAATTTCCAAATTCACAGCTCACTTTTAAAGTATGGGTGTTATGTTCCAACCCCTTGATGAGGGAACATAGACATAAATTATTTGAAATTCTCCTGCAGGGAGATTTGTCTAGCCATGTCCATTTATTTATTTTTCAATGATTTATTTATAACAATTTGAAATCTTTGTTATTTACTTTATTCTTTGGGTTACAATAATGTAATACTAATATTTATTTTGCTACTTAAATTTTTCCATCTTTGGCATTGGACACACATTATGTTGGCCTCTGTCTCTTTGACATACCCATTGTGTGTGTGTGTGTGTATTTGTGTGTGTTTAATACTTCCTTACTTTCTCATGCTACAAATGGCTCTAGGCTCATCTCATATATTTCCTGTCCTTATAATCAGTTATTTCTTCAAGGATCCCTGGTTCCATTTATTGGATAATGGTATTAGAAATAAGATCTGGGTGCTAGGTGGGCTAACTGCTACCAGTAAGATGTCCTTACTTCTAGTTCCCCTAGCTACGAGAGCATATGTATGCATGCTGATCCATGTAAATACACATATCTATAACTATAGCTTAAAATAGCTAACATATGTTCATACTGATGTCTAAAGCTCTAATCCGTAACCACAAGAATTATTCTAGCCTTCTCCCTGGATAGCTGTAACCTACCACTTCAAGTGAGAAAATTGACTTCCATATTCTCGATCCATTTACTAAATTTTTCAGTTTCAGTATACACATGTAGTGGTTTCAGAATTGGTAGTATGTACATTCATAATAACTACATTTAATCTACAGGAGTTCAGTACATATTTTAGGTTTGTCTTTCTGTTGTCTTACAAACCCTGCTCATTTCCCAAATTACCTAGGTCAGTAATGTTTTCCCATTCCCTTTTAGTGAGAATGTTTCATACATGTTTAATATAGTCAGGTTATTTTGTCACATTCTGCTTTCTATCCTACGATCCCCCAACTTCCTAATTTTAAATTTTCATACATTAAGGTTCATGGTTTTCTCTGTGAAATTCTACTGATTTTCATAAATGCTTAGTAACATGTGTCCACACTTAAAGCATTATACAGAAGTATTTTAAAAACTTAAACTATCGTGTAAGCTTTACCAAATCAAATCCCACTGACTATGACCCCTGGAAAACACTAATTTGTTTACCAGTTCTTTACTTTTGTCTTTTCCAGAATGTAATCACAGCTATAGAACTTTCCAGATGACTTATTTCACTTAGCAATATGCATTAAGATAAATCCATATTATTGTATGATTTTTTAGTTCATAGTATCCTATTACATGAATGAACCATTTGTATATCTATACACCTACTGAAGGAAATCTTGATAGCATCCAGTTTTGGCAATTATGAATAAAGCTTTTATAAATATTTATATCCAGGTTTTGGTGGGGACATGAGTTTTCAAAAGGATTTGTTTATATACCTAAGCGTTTGATTGTTGGATCATGTGGTAAGACTATGTTTGTCTTTGTAAGATATGGCAAAGTGGCTGTAACATCTGACATTGCCACAGGAATAAATGAATGTTACCGTTGTCCCACATCCTTCCCAGTAATTGGTATTGTCTTTTTAAAAAATTATTTTAGCCATTCTAAAAAGTATGCAGCAATGCCTCAGTTTTGTTTAATTTGCATTTACTGAATGAAAAAATGCTGTTGAACTTCCTTTCTATGCTAAATTGCCAGCTCTGTATCTTCTATGGTGAAGTGCCCATTAAGATATTTTGCCCATTTTTCAACTGGATTTTTGTTTTCTTATGGTTGAGTCTTAAACTTTCATTTGTATTTGGGATAAAAGTAATTTATCAGATATTTGTTTTGCAATCATTTTATCTCATTTTGTAGCTTATAATTTCATAATATTAACAATTTCTCACAAAGCAGAAGATTTTAGTTGTAATAAAGCCCAAATAATCCATTTCTCAGTGACGGTGCTTTTGGTTTTATATCTAAAAATTTATGGTCACCTAGATTTTTTCCTATATTTAAATATAGTGTAGATTTTCACATTATGTATAAGTCTATGACCCATTTTTATTTCATTTTTTGTATAAAGGTATAAGGTCTGTGTTTAGGTTTATGATTTTGCATATGGACATCCAGTTACTCCCAAACCATTTGTTTAAAAGCCTCTCCTTTCTCCATTTAACAGCCTTTGCTCTTTCATGAAATATAGCTCCTTTGGCTATATTTGTGTGAGTCTATTTTTAGGCTCTCTACTTGTCTCATTGATCCATGGGTCTATTATTTCACTACTATCATGTTATTTAGATCGATGTCACTAACTAGTAAATTTTGAAGTCAGGTAGAGTGAGTCATACAGCCTTGTTGTTCTTCTTTTTTTTTTTTTAATTCATTTTTAAAAAAATATTACATTCAAAAAAATGAAGTCCCATTCAACCCCACTGCCCCCACCCCCCACTCCCCCCACAGCAACACTCTCTCCCATCATCATGACATATCCATTGCATTTGGAAAGTACATCTCTAGGCATCACTGCACCTCATGGTCAATGGTCCACATCATAGCCCATACTCCCACGTTCCATCCAGTGGGCCCTGGGGGGATCTACAATGTCCCGTAATTGTCCGTGAAGCACCACCCAGGACAACTCCAAGTCCCGAAAACGCCTCCACATCTCATCTCTTCCTCCCATTCCCCGCACCCAGCAGCCACCATGGCCACTTTTCCCACACCAATGCCACATTTTCTCTGTGGACATTGGATTGGTTGTGTCCATTGCACTTCTATGTCAAGAAGGGGCTTAGATTCCACATGGATACTGGATGCAATCCTCCTGCTTTCACTTGTAGGCACTCTAGGCTCCTTGGTGTGGTGGTTGACATTCTTCAACTCCATGTTAGCTGAGTGGGGTAAGTCCAATAAATCACAGTGTAGGAGTTGAAGTTTGTTGAGGTTCAGGGCGTGGCTATCATATTGTCAGTCCAGAGATTCAACTCCCCTAGATATATCTTAAACCCCTGCACCAACTACAATTCCAGTAAAGTAGCATGAAAGTCTTGTGAAAAGAGATCCCATCTGAGTCCAGTTCCATCATGCAGAAACACCAGCTCCAAAGAAGGGCCAAGTGACATGGCAGTGAACCCCATCTGCCATGACCATAGAACCCATGGGTCTCTTTAGCCCTCAAAAGAACCAATACCGGGGATTGTATCTACTTTATCTGTCTCTGAGACTCTACTCAGGTGTGCATAAGGGCAATCCTTCTGACAACCTCCAGACTCTTTTTTAGAGACTCATAGCCATATAAACTCATTTCTCTTTCCATTTCCCCCTTACATTAGGTCACACAGCATTTTAAAGTCCTGTTATTATATGTAGACAGGGGTATTCTGCTGGTCCATGTTGAACCTTTAATTCAAGGTCATTTTCTAGTTGCATCATCAGCTGGTATTTGGTAGTGATCCCTCGGTGACCCGTCCCGCAGGTCAAACAAACCAGCACCTGAAAAAGGGAGTGGGAATTGGGGGACAAGAGGCGAGAGAAATGGAGACAAGACAGGATTCTGATCAAGTCTCCGTTTATTGAGGGTAGAGCATCAGAATATATACTAAGGGGAGGGTATTATCAGGGGGTGATAGGCTGATGAAGCGGCTCGTCCATATAAGGCAATAAAATGCTATTACACCACTTGCTATAGGTTGTGAGTCTTCAATGCTGGTCATGGCTTCAACATCTTGTTGCGCAGGCATGACACTTTTTGCCTGGGAAACTGGGGAAAGGGGAAGAAGAAGGCGGAAGCACAGGGGTGGAGTAGGCGTAGTTATGAAACCCGCCATGTTGCTGGAGACCGCAAATGCACGTAGCTCCAGGTGGCTCCCCACAGGTCCCCCTTCTTTATTATATTTTATGAAGCACCCTGAGTTCGGGGGGAACTGTGCCTGTCTTAGGTCAGGGCGTGCAAACGGTTAGGCAGATTGCCTTACCCGTCATGGAGAATGCAACAGCGGCGAAAGGCTGTGTCTCTGTCTTAGGTGGCTCTGCCATGGAACCGATCACGCCCAGTTGCCCATCATTTGCTATCCAGTTCATCACCTCAGAACCTGACAGTGTTCATACTATTTGAGAACCACTGCCAGCAGTCAGGGTGCTCCCATTTTGGTTATAATGTGTGGAGGTCAGAGGGAGGCGCGGTACGCACCACGTTCTCTTACTGTGGTTTCATAATGGAGGTTTGGGGAGGTGAAAGCAAGAGGGGGAGAGAGAAACATGAGGGGGCTGTAGCAAGGATGGGCTCTTCAGTCGCAAGCAGCTGGCACTGGCGGATGTGGTGTGCGGCGTTGGCCGATACACTCTTAGGTTGTACTAAAGACTCGGAGTGCCGGCATCACAGAAGGATTCCAGGGGGGCTGTACAGCCGCATGGGTTTTAGCTTTGGTTGCTCTCCTGCAAGAAAGCAGAGTTCATCTCAGGGAGAGTTCTCTACCCTGGATAGGTTGTTATCTATTTGTTTTACCAATCGTTCTGGCAGCCACCTGGATGCATCTAGTTTTTTGGAATAGACGCAAACTGATCCTCTGCCCCATATTAGGACGGGATCGGGTCCATGCCAGGTATTATCCATTGGGTCTTTCCATAGGACTGTGGCATGTTTTGTGCTGGTATTAGGGTGCCAGAAGCGGTCAGCTGCAGAATGTCCTTTTTGATCTAAGCTTAAAAAATTTAGAATAAAGAGAGAGTGGGATAATAGATTTTTGAGGGATCCTTTGATGGGGTACCACTCCCCCTTTTTTATTTTTTCTGTGATGCTTTTTAGAGACAGATGCACTCTTTCGACTATACCTTGGCCTTGGGGGTTATATGGAATGCCTGTGATGTGTTTTATGCCCAGATGTTGGCAGAAGGTGGCAAACATGTGACTGGTATAACCAGGGCCATTATCTGTTTTTATTTGTTGTGGGATTCCTAATACTGACATGGCAGTTAACACGTGTGCAATAACATTTTTTTCCTGCTTCCCTGTTTGTGGGGTGGCGAAAATAAAACCGCTAAAGGTATCAACAGTAACATGCACATATTTTAGATTACCAAATTCAGGAATATGAGTTACGTCCATTTGCCAGAGGGCATTGGGTATGAGACCTTGAGGATTCACTCCTAAATGAGGTGTAGGTAAAAGGGCTACACAGGAAGGACATTCTTTAACAATCTGACGAGCCTGTTCTCTGGTAATTTTGAACATAAGAGTCCCATTTGGGCAAGTAAGTCTCGTCCCCACAGATTGACAGGGAGCCCTTGGAGGACATAGGGCTGTATAGTTCCTTGATTTCTCTCCCTATCTTTCCAAGTCAAGAGCTTGGAACTTCTTTCGGGGTTTTGGATTTGCCCAATGCCCTGTAAGTTGGTTAAGGAGGGAGAAAGGGGCCAGGTGGATGGCCAATCAGCCTTTTTTAAGATGGTAACGTCTGCCCCTGTATCTATTTGGCCTTCGAATTGTTTACCGTCAAGCCAAAGAGCCATAGTAGGTTTGTGGGTGGTGATGGGGTGTACCCAGTATGCATCAGAGGAGCCGAATGCTCTATCCCTGTGGTCACTATCAATGGCAGTGTTGTTGGTGGGTATTAGGGGGAGTATTAGTAGTTGAGTGACCTGCTGTTCGGCAGGGAAGGAAATAATGCTTTTTGGAGCAGAAGCCATAATTTTTATTTCTCCAGTGAAATCACTATCCACAACTCCAGGGGAAATGTGGAGGCCACTAATAAGGGAGCTGCCTCACCCAATGATGAGGCCAAAAGTGCCTTTTGGTAATGGGCCAAACGTGCATGTAGGCAGGGCTTGGGAGGTCCAATCCTGAGCTCCCTGAGGTGGCTCTACAGAGGTCGGAAATGGATTGCTGCTGGCGGGAACAAAGCTGATTGCCCCATAAGTCTGATTGTTTGTCGGGGCCTGGGGCTGGCCCCTCCTCCCATTTCCCTGATAAGGAGGGAGTGGGCGACCTGAAGAATCAGTTCTTGATTTGCATTCATTAGCTTAGTGTCTGCCCCTGTGGCAACGGGGGCAGGAGTTGGGAAGGGGGGGTGGCTTTTGTAGCAGGGGGGCTGCGAAGACAATTTCTGGCTAGATGGCCAGGGTTGCCACAAGAGAAACAGGCCCTAGGTGCACAGGGCACTGGGGATGGAAACACTTCTCTCAAGGCCACGGCAAAGGCTTGGGCCTGTTCAGAGGTGGCCTCCCTTATGGTGGCAGCTATAGCCAGGCCCTGCTGCTTTGTGGGGCCTATGTCTGAGCAAAGCTTAATGTAGCCAGAGAGATTTTCCCTTTTTCTATAGGGCCCGATAGCCGCTTGACAGGCTGCATTAGCATTTTCAAAGGCAAGTTGTTTTACATAGTTAGCATCAGTATTTGCATCACCAAACATTTTCTCAGCTGCGTGCAAAGTCTACCTACGAAGTCGAAGTCGGAGAATAGTTCCTCAGGCCCTGAAGGATAGAAGTAAAGGAGGTAAGGGATTGTCCCTTGGTAGGCAGTCTTTTCCAGACCTTAAGGGCTGCGGCACAGACTTGTTCGAAAAGTCCGGCATCATCATGCAACTGATTTGAGTTCTGCTTAAAATCTCCTGTGCTGAGAAGCATGTCCTCGGTCCACCCATTCTCAGTTCTGAGATTCCACTGTGCGGTTTCCTTGCAAAACTCACAATATTCTGACTTCCAGAGGAGATAATCTCCTGCACTGAGAGCGGAGCAGGCAAGGGTGTGCCAGTCATGGGGGATGAGCCACCCATCAGCAATATGTTCTAACAGAGAGAGGGTGTATGGAGCAGTAGGGCCATAGGTGGTGACCATGGACTTAAGCCCCTTCAAGATTTTGAAAGGGAAAGGGTTATAGATGCACTCAGGCGCAGGTTCAACAGCAACCTCACCCCCCCCCCCAGCCTCATTAGGGCTCCCAGGCCTCTCGATAACAGGGAATGAAAAAAAGGGGTGGTTTGCGGAAGTTGGCAGTTAGGGGATCTTTTAGAGGAGGGGTTAAGTTGAGCTGACGCTGTAGAGTTGTGCATTGAGATTGTAGATCCATTCTCTCTTTTAAAAGAGAGAGCCATAACTTTAGCTCTGCACTGGGGTCTAGGCTAGCGGGGGCAGAAGCGGGGGGTGCATTTGGGGGTGGGCGGAAACCAACAGAGCGTTCTTCAGCCTCAGCGTTGGAGTTATCGGAATCCGTACACGGGGCATTAGGGTTTGGATTACTAATAACTCTCCTCCTCTGATTAGGGCCAGCTCTTCCCTTAGAGCAAGGGGAAGGGGCACTGTCATCATCGCTATCTATTTTAATAGACACCGAGTCTGAGTCGGCGGGGTGGTATTTAGCAGGACTTTTTGCCGGGGGGGATTTAGACCTGTCCTGTGCTAGGAGTTCCTCGCCTTTAGCAACTACTTGTGCAGCCAATACGTTGGTGTGGCTGATCGTGAAGAGGTCATTGATAACATTCCAGTAGAAGAAAGCAGTCACGGGAACTCTCTCAGAGCCAAAGGTTTTAGAAAAGTCTTGTAGAGCATCCCCAACTCTACTCCACCACATTTCATTTATGGTCCCTTCCTGAGGAAGCCACGGACAGACTTCTCTCAAAAATCTAAAGAATTCTATTAGCTCCTTAAATTTAACCTTTATTCCTCTCACCTTTAACGCCTCTCCGAGGCTCTTAATAAAAAGTTCATGCTCACTCATTGCTTGTCCCATATTCGCTGATCACTTACCGAGGCTTCGCAACCGGGAGGCAGGTTCCCTCGCGGCATCCTCTTATTACTCTCTGATTCTCCTTTTTGATTTCTGGACGTTACACTTGGCCCGGCTGGACTGTCGACGTTCCTCACTGGATCCCTCATTTTCAGGTCCCTGTTCAGGCGCCAATTGACCCAGCCCGCAGGTCAAATGAACCGGCACCTGAAAGAGGGAGTGGGAATTGGGGGACAAGAGGCGAGAGAAACGGAGACAAGACAGGATTCTGATCAAGTCTCCATTTATTGAGGGCAAAGCATCAGAATATATACTAAGGGGAGGGTATTAGCAGGGGGTGATAGGCTGATGAAGCGGCTCGTCCATATAAGGCAATAAAATGCTGTTACACCACTTGCTATAGGTTGCGAGTCTTCAATGCTGGGCATGGCTTCAACATCTTGTTGCGCAGGCGTGACGCTTTTTGCCTGGGAAACTGGGGAAAGGGGGAGAAGAAGGCGGAAGCACAGGGGTGGAGTAGGCATACTTATGAAAACCGCCATGTTGCTGGAGACTGCAAATGCACGTAGCTCCAGGCGGCTCCCCACACCTCGGTGCCAGGGAGGCTCATCCCCGGGTGTCATGTCCCACACTGGGGGGAATGCACTGCAACTACATGCTGAGTTTGGCTTCGAGACTGGCCACATTTGAGTAACATGAAGGTTATCAGGAGGAAACTCCCAGGCACAGTGCTGCTCTAGGCCTTGTTCTTATTTCAGGTGTATAGGCTCACAAGCATAGTCATTAGTATCAGGGGCTCACTCTTAGACCCTCATTCCTTCCTGGTTCTTACCGTTGCACCTGGGGGACTGCCGCTGTTCCCCTAGGGACCGCGACAGAGCACCCCCAGCCAGGAACCCAGTATCCCCCCAGCTGTTGTTTTTAATTGTTTCCACTATGAGTATATCCAAACATTACCATGCACCCTGGACATATGCCCTGTATAACTCCCTGTCAACCATATATCGCCTGTCAATAACATCCCATACCAGTATTCCTCTGCCACCATTGTTGAATCTTGTTGTTCTTCTTCACAAATTCTAAGTCCTTTGCCTTTCCATATAAACTTTATTTTTTATATATTTAATTTATTTTTAAAAGACACATAGATTACATAAAATGTTATGTAAGATATAGATATGTGTATATGTGTATATATATACACAAAGTGGAAGGTGTGGGGAATGGGGCACATGGGAATTCCCATATGCCCCATTCTCCACACCTTCCACTTTTCCCCACATTAGCAATTACTTTCATTACTGTGGTACATTCATTGTAATTGATGAACACATTTTGGAGCATTGCCACTAAGCATGAATTGTAGTTGACATTGTAGTTTACACTCCTTCCCACTCAATTCTGTAGGTTATGGCAGAATATATAATGGCCTGTATCATTGCAATGTCATTCAGGACATTTCCAAATCCTGAAAATGCCCTCATATTACACCTCTTTTTCCATCTCCCTGACTTCAGCACCTCCAGTGGTCACTTTCTCTACATCAATGATATAATTTCTTCCATTACTAGAATCATAATAAGTCTATAGTAGAATACCAGTAAGTCTACTCTAGTCCATATTTTATTCTCCAATCCTGAGGATTCTGAGATTGTGATGCCCACTCCATCTCTAATTGAGATGGGGCTTCAATCACATATGGCTATGGATAGGACTCTCTTGCTTGCAGCTGTAGGTTCTCTCTACTCCTTGGTGTGGTGGTTGTCCATCCTCACCTCCTTATTAGTTGTCCTGGGTGAGTCCAATGAACTGGAGAGTAAGTATTGCAACTTTGCTGAGGCTCAGGACCCAGCTGGCACATGGACAGCCCAGAGACTCAAGTCTCTTGGACGTACACCTACTAACTCCAGCACCAACTATAGATTCAAATAAAAGGGACAGAAGAGGTAGAGAAGTCACATCTGTGTCAAACTCTGTCACACTTGGGAGCACAAACTCCAAAGTAGGGCCCACTGGGAAAGCACCAAACTCCAGAGCTATCTGCCATGACCATAGGACCTAGATATCTCCAGAGCTCTCAGAAGTGCCACTATTTGGGGTAGTATCTAGTTTGGCAGCCTATGGGATTCAGCTGAGATGTGCATAAGAGTTACCTCTCTGATGACCCCTCAATTCACTTTGAAGTCTCTTAGCCATATAAATTCATTTATCTTTACATCCCTCCCCCCCTTCTATTCAAGGTCTTTTTCCAGTTGCATTACCAAGAAGTTCTTGGTAGTAATCCCTTGGTGCCAGGGAGGCTCATCCCCAGGAGTCATGTCCAATGCTGCAGGGAAGGTAATGCATTTATTTGCTGAGTTTGGATTACAGAGTGACCACATTTGAGCAACATGGAGGCTCTCAGAAGGTAACTCTTAGGAACCCTAGAATACTAGGCTAAGTTGAAATTTCAAGAGCAAAGTTTCATAAGCATAGTTGTCAATATCAAGGGCCTGTCAATGTACCATCCTTCTTCACAGTCATTCCACTGTGCCACTGTGGCAATGCCCCATGAACATTTGAACACATTTATATACCTTATATATATGCCCAGGTGAACTTCCTCCCATGTATTCCCCATCACTGACACCCCAAACCAATGATTCTCCCCTACCATACTTGTTACCCTTCTTAAAAAGTGAACTTCTTAAAAAACTTCTTAAAAAGTGAAGGCAAGAATATTGCCAAATACAATTAACAGGAAAATGAAATAGTAACAATAGGTTTAAACATAAGAAAATAAAATACATAATAATTTAGAAAAATTAAAACTAAAATTTAAAAAATTTAGATATTAAAAAATAATGAAAAATGTTAAAAAAATTTTTGATGTATTGCCATTCATCACTGTAATATCTGTTGTCTTGTATATACAGTGGAATTTTCTTCCATTTTTTCCCCAGTGTCCTACTTTTTTAAATTTTGTCTTCAAAGAAGTTTTAGATCACAATAAAGTCACACACAAAATATAGGGGACTCTCATATACCCAACATCCTCCCCCTTTCCCCTCTTCACATACAGATAACCTATTGACATGTGGATGGTACATTCATTACAACTGATTGACCAATATTGAAACGTAACTACTAATCATGGTCAGTGGTTTACATTATGGTTTACATTTTAGATTATACACTTTTATAAATTTTTTATGAAATTTAATATGGCCTTTATCCATCATTGTCAGATCATGTAGAATCCTTCCCTTGCCCCCTAAACACCCCTTCTTCCATCTCTTCTATTCCTCCCTCCCACTCCCCTCAGGGCCCATGGTGAAAAACAGATTTCACTCCTTGAAGACAAATTATCTATGGATACTTACAATGCTAAGAGCTTGATGCATTAGTTTGTCCTTCCCTATTAGGAACCGCCCATGCTCTCAAGAGACATACTCCCCTGTTTGAGAACATATTGGGCCTCCTCAGGATGGAAGTCCAACTCCTTCCCTCTCATTTTATGTGTCTCCATCCACTCATACTACACACTATGACAAAAACACTAGCAAATTCTCTAGAAGACTGCCCCAGGTTCACCCTGTCCCTAGTGCTTCCCCATCCAACACCCTAAAACAGTAACCCTCTCTTGTCATATTGCCAAAAGAGCTTTGCCAACATTGTAGTTTCAACCATATGCCTACCAATCCCCAGTGTTCTCCTGCTCCCTCCCCCAACCCTACCCCAGTTCCATGGACCATCCAACTCACCCTCCCACCCTACCCCTCTGCAAACTTGCACCAATCAACCCAATAGCATCACTACACCCCTGTCATGTCCCTTCACTGCACAACTACACAATTCCACATTATCATAGATTTTGCCTGTATGTGCACTGGCTCACAACCTTCTCTCTTTCTATTTCCTGTAAACCTATCTTCCAGAGTCTAGATCTCTGAGCTAGTTCAATTCGCTTAATTCATACCAAATGAGGTCATGTAATATTTGTCCTTCAATACCCAGCTTGCTTTGCTCAACATAGGGTCCTCCAGATTCATCCATGTTATCCCATGTGTTAGTTCTGTATTTCTTCTTAAAGCTGAGTAATATTCCATTGTATGTATACACCACGTTTTGTTTATCCATTCATCTGTTGATGGACTTTTGGGTTGAATCCAACTTTTGGCAATAGTGAAAAATGCCACAATGAACATTTGTGAGCATATATCTGTTCATGTTCTTGCTTTCCATTCTTCTGGGTATATACCTAGCAGTGAATTGCTGGAACATATGGCAGATCTATAATATATTTTTGAGAAACCACCAAATTGTCCTCCACAATGGCTGGACCATTCTACATTTCCATCAGCAGTGGATGAAGGTTCCTATTCCTCCACATCCTCTCCAACACTTGTAGTCCTCTGTTTTTGAATGACCACCCATCTAATGGGTGCAAGAAGATATCTCATTGTAGTTTTGATTTGCATTTCCCTAATAGCTAGTGATATTGAGTACCTTTTTATGTGCTTTTTAGCCATTTGAATTTCTTGATTGGAGAAGTGTCTGTTCAAATGACTAGCCCATTTTTAAAATGGGTTGTTTGTCTTTTTATTTTCAAGATATTGGATTTCTTTATTATATATGATAGATATAAGGCTCCTATCAGATATATGGTTACCAAATATTTTCTCCTTTGGGTAGGCTGTCTTTTCACTTCTGAAAAGAGGAGCAAAAGTTTTTAATTTTGAAGAGGTCCCATTTTCCTATTTTATATTTTGCTGCTTGTGCTTTGGGTATAAAGTTCATGAAACCATTTCCTATTACAATGGCCTATAGACGCTTTCCTTTATTATCTTCCAATGTCTTTATGTTCTTGGCTCTTAAATTTATATCTTTGATCCATCTTGAGTTGATTTGAGTATAAGGTGTGAGACGGTGTTCCTCTCTCAATTTTTTTTTGGATATAAATACCAAGCACCATTTGTTGAAGAGGCCAGTTGAGTGGGCTCACTGGCCTTGTTGAATATCTGATGACTGATGACTGCATATGTGAGGATCTATATCAGAACTCTCATTTAGGCTCCATTGGTTGGTATGTTTTTTCCTTTTGCCAGTACCATGCAGTTTTGACCACTGTAGCTTTGTAGTATGTTTAAAGTCAGGTAGCGTGCTTCTTATGATTTCATTTTTCTCTTTCAATAAGTCTTTGGCTATTCAGGGTTTTTTGCCCTTCCACATAAATTTCACAGCTAGTTTTTCCAAATCAATAAAAACTGCTGTGTTAATTTTTATTGGGATTGCATTAAACCTGTAGATAAATTTGGGTAGGATAAACATCTAAATGATGTTTAGTCTTCCTATACGTTAATAGGGAATATTCTTCCATTTATTTAGGTCTTCTTTGAATTCCTTTAATGGTATTGTGTAGTTTTCTGTGCAGAAGTTGTCTGTATTCTTAAATTTTTTCCTAGGTATTTGATATTTTTAAGTACTATTATAAATGGTACTTTTTCTTGATTTCCTCCTCAGATTGTTCATTATTGTGTACAGAAATGCTACTGATTTTTGTGCATTGATCTTATAACCTGTGATTTTGCTGAACTCATTTATAAGTTCTGGAAGCTTTGTTGTAGACTTCTCAGAGCTTTCTATGTATAGGATCATGTCATTTGCAAATTGTGAAATTTTGACTTCTTCCTTTCCAATTTGGATGCATTTTATATCTTTTTCTTGCCTCAGTGCTCAAGCAAGCACTTTTAACAGAATGTTAAATAGGAGCAGTGATAGTGGGCAACTTTGTTTTATCCCCAATCTTAGAGGTAAAGTTTGTTGGATTTCACCACGTTATATGATGTTAGCTGTGGGTTTTTAATATATACCCTTTATCATGTTCAGAAAGCTTCCTTCTATTCCTAACTTTGACAGTTGTTTTAAGCAGGAAAGGATGCTGTATTTTGTTGAATGCTTTTTCTGAATCTATAGACATGATCATGTGATTTTTTTTTCTTTTGATCTCTTTATGTGGTGTATTACATTGATTGATATTCCTATGTTGAAACATCCTTGCATACTCATGATGAAACCCAATTGGTCATGGTGTATAATTCATTTGATATGTTGCTGATTATGATTACCAAGTATTTTGTTGAGGATTTTAGCATCTAAGTTCATTAGAGAGCTTGGTCTGTAATTTTCCTTTCTTGTGGCATCTTTGTTTGACTTTGGTATCTGGGTAATGTTGGCATCATAGAATGAGTTGGGCAAGGTTCCTAACACAGGACTAGTTAATTGCCTGACTCTGCCTTCTCCCAGGCTGTTTCTCTATCCTAAGACAGGAAAATCAGGCTGCCTCAGAAGATTTGCCTCTCTCCTCTTCCTGGTGCCACCTTGAGCCAGCTATGCTCCCCAAAGATCAAAGGGGTCCAGGCAACCAAACCCACAGAAAAGACTCCTCTCCACCTTTCACTGAAACCCTCCCACTCTTGAGGAATGCTCTCTCCTGCTGGGTGGCTGGTGGGAGTCAGGGCTCACAGTGGCTTTTTGCCTTGAGTGTGGGGCTTAGCTGTCCACAGTTCCTAGTCTCAGGGCCAAAAAACTCATGGTTTTACCTTGAGCAATTTATCTCTTTGTGCGGCTCCCTCCAGCTCAAGTCCCTGTAGCCTTCTTCTCTGTGGGTTCCCAAAGCAGCTCACTTGGGCAGGATTTTGCCCCTATTTAGCCACTTTTTTTGAGAGAGATGGTGAGTGCCCAATTAAAACAATGCCATCTTGCTCCCTTTCCATATAAACTTTAGAATTAGGTAGTGGATAGCTACAAAATAGCTTTCAGGGATCTTGATTGAGATTACAATGAATTTATAGATTAATTCTGGAATAACTGAAATCTTAAAAATAATGAATTTTTCTATATAGAACATGACTATCTCTATATATCTTCTGTGATTTTGTTCATCAATATTTTATAGTTTCTGCATACATATTCTCTCCATATTTTCTTAAATTATTTCTTATATATTTCAATTTTGGTGCAATTATAAATAACATTAATTTTTATTTAAAATCCCAATTGTTTATTATGATTATAGAGCAATGCACATGTCTTATGTATATTGTCTTTATCTTAATTTAAATGTACATTTAATTCTCCCAAAGCAAACCTTGCAATATAATTTTGCTATAAAATGTAAATCAAATTTAGCTCAGACATATAAATAGCTTGGTCATTGTTGCTTCTGTCTTTACAAGAAGAAAAATGTGACAATCTGAAATAATGTATACTTTTCTTGGACCACCATAGAACTGAAATAGTAAGGCAGAATACTATTAGAGCCATTAATTGTTAGGACACTGAAATGATATTTTTCAGTGAATTTCAATGAATTTTGGAAGGTTGCATGTGTATTAACATGAGAGTGAGAAACTGTTTGGGCCTATGGTCTTGATGGTCTCAACTCTAGGGAACCCACCAGATTCCCACAGTGAAGATCAGGAAATATTACCTCATGAATAATCATTGTGAAATACACCTAAAGCATCCCCCATAAAAACATCCTTGGAGTTTTGCTCAAGCTCTATTCTTATTGAGAAAAGATCCTAATCCAGACCTCTCTGGACTTTCTGTTACACCTATGGTGGGTGGGGAGAAGATATCAACAGGTGCCAGGCTTTCAAGGAAATCAATTGGGAATTCTGCATCCAAAGAAAAGAGTAGGAGTCAGAGAATAAAAAAATGCTATATCACCAAAGAAATGCTTGGGAAACTCAAAGTCACATTAGAGCCTTAATACAGACTTAGATTTAATTGGAGGATTATAGAACTCTTATTTTCACATTTTACCACAACACCAACATGCCTCCAGTTTAATATCAGTAGATTACAGCTGAAGAGCTGCAAGGCACAGACTGTCTCTGAGGAGGAAAATGTAGAGGATCCCAAAAGCTAGGAGGAGACAAGTATAAGGATACCAGAGGAATATAAACCCCTTAGCATCTATAGCTACAGAAAATATTAAATACAGCCTAACTCTTAGATACCATATCCTTATGCTTTCTTAGATACCATTTATCCTTACATATCATCACATACTTGATACCATAGTCTCACATTAAAATCCCATGAACTTCAGTTCTTATTTCCAAATATAACATGTTTCACTTACAGTAAAACAAGGCAAGAAAGAAATATACTTAAAAGAACAAAGCAGTCATCAAAACCATAATCAGATATGACATAGATGTTGAACTTATCAGAAAGGGAGTTTAAAATAGCCATGATTAATACCTTAAGAAAGATAATAGAAAAGTATGACAGGCAAAAATGATTGGTGCTTTGAGCATAGAGATAGAAAGAAGAATAAAGAATACCTTTGATGAGCACATCATTATTTTGGATTTAGAAGAGGAAAAAATCAGTGAACTTGAGTATAGGCCAACAGAAAATTACCAAAATGCAAAGAGTTAAAAACAAACAAAAGAACAACACATGAACTATGGGACAATTTCTAAAGGTATAACATACACATAATTATAATACCAGAAGGAGAAGGAAATAAGAATGGAGCAGAAGAAATATTTGAAGTAATAAAGACCAGAATTTAAAAAAAAATTTAATGACAGACATGAAACCACAGATCCAGGAAGATCAGGGAACATAATGTAGAATAATATTCAATCAAAATATAAAAATAAAACAAAACACACACATACATACACACACACCTAGGCATAACATATTCAATTGCAGAAAACCAACGATAAAAAGACATTCTTATGAGAAGGTGGAGGGGAAAAAACCATTATATCTCTTCAGTAAAAAGAATAAGAATTACTATGAACTTATCAGAAACCATGGAAGCAAAAAGAGAGTGGTGTGAAATATTTAAAGTGTTGAAAGAAAAATTCCACCAACCTAATATTTTATTTTGAGCAAAATTATCTTTTGAAGTGAAAGAGAAATAAATACTTCTGTAGATGAACAAAAATTGAAAGAATTCAATACAAGCAGACAATGAATGAAATATTAAAAGAAGTTCTTTATGCAGAAGGAAAATAACATAGGTCAGAAATTTGGATTTACCTTAAAAATGATGATTGTCAGAGAAGGAATAAGTGAATGTAAAACAAATAAGTTATTTTTCTTATTCTATTTGTCCTACGAGATTACTGTTGGTTTAAAGCAATAATTGTAACAATCTACTGGGTGATTATAGCATGTGAAAAAAGTGTATTGGTTGATAGCAATGTCACAAATGATGGGAGGTATAATTGAAAGTAATTTGTTTTAAGTTATGCTGGCCCTATACTCGAAGTGATATAGTGTTATTGAAGGTAGAACTAGATTACTTAAAAGGGTATACTGCAAACTGTTCAATAACCACTACTTTTTAGAAGAAATATAATTTACACAGTAGTAAAGGAGACAAAATGGAGTTGTATCAAATGCTCAAGTTAAACCAGAGAAGGCAGGAAATGAGTATTACAAAAAAGGAAAAAAAAAAAAAATAAGGAAGTAATGAATAGAATACAATTGCAAACATGATAGATAATAATCCAACTACTATATCAATAACACTTGAATTGTTAACAGTCTAAATGCATTAAATAAAAGACATTGTCAGAGAGGATGAAAACAAAGACCCAACTTACCTGGCTTACAAGAAACCCACTATAAATATAAAGCCTCAGTTTAAAAGAAAAAGGCTGGAGAAGATATACCATACTAATTCTAAGTTTAAAAAAGCTGGAGAAGCGATACTAATTTCAGACAGAGCAGACTTCAGAACAAGGAAGTTTATCAGGGATAAAAAAAGCATTATATTTTAATAAAGGGTTAATTTTCCAAGAAGTCATCTTAAAAGAATATGTAATTAACAAGAGTGTGTCAAAATATTTATGTCAAAAACTGATGGAACTATAAGAAAAGATAGAAAAATTCACTCTGAGAATTGAAGACACCATAACTTTGTCAGTAATTGCCAGATCAAGCAGGCAGAAAATCAGTAGGGATATAAATGACCTGAACCATACTATCAATCAACTTGATCAAATTGACATTATAGAATATTCCATCCAACAATAGAAGAATATATATTCTTTTGAAGCTTACATGGAACATTCACCGAGGTAGACCACATCCAAGGCCATAAAACAGGCCTTAACAAATTTTTAAAAATATAAATCATATAAAGTATTATCTCAGACTGCAATGAAATTGAACTAGAAATCAATTGAAGGATAACAGGGAAATTCTTAAACATTTGGAGATTAAATGGTATATTTCTAAATAACCCATTGGTGAAAAATGTCTCAAGAGAAATTCAAAATGTTTTTACATGAAAGAAAATGAAAATACAACTTATAACAACTGTGTGATGCAGCAAAATTAGTGTTTAAAAGGAAAACTACAGAACTAAATTCTATATTAGAAAATAAGAAAGGTCTAAAATAAATAGACTATACTTCCATTTTAGAAAAATAAAGATGAGAAACTTGAGAATATAGCCAACAGAAGAGAAGAAAAAATAAAAATAGAGCAGATATCAATGAAATTAAAAAGTTAAACAAGAGAAGATAGTAACAAAACTAAATTCTGTTTTTTTGAAAAGATCAGTAGAATTATAAACTTCTAGTCAGGCTAATCTAGGAAAAAAGAGAAAATACAAATTATAGCATTGTTTATAAGTAAACGTTGTGTATTTATACAAATAAAATCTTAATATTGGCTTTCTTTTTTCTGGTAAAGCATAATATAATGTTCTATGCCTTTGTGTTTTTAAGTGTGTCCAAAATTAAGAGTGATTATAATTATTAAAATTCTCATAAAAGTCCACTAATCTCTACATGAAAAATATTAGTTTAACAAGATTGTATGAACATTGCAAGTTTTTAAAAAAATGATTATGTCTAGTAATGTGTATTTGTGTGTATGTGAATGTGTATAGGTTCAGGGATTCAGCTAGATTTGGAAAAAGAAAGTGGTTGGAGTTCTAGACACAGAGGAAAGAAAAAACATTCTCCACAAAAGGAACAAATTGTGCAAGGCAAGAGTATATGTCAATCCAAGGCATATTCAGGGGAAAGGCTAAATTTGATCATGTGTTTGAAATGAGTAAGTGCAGATGAAGTATTTTTAAAAATTAGTTTTCAGGCATGTAGTTTTCAGGCATGTATTAAATGTTTAATAGAATTCGTAGAATTTAGGATTTAAAAGAATTTAGGATTTAATCTGCACCGTTCCAATACCAGGGAATTTTCTGTAACTGGAGAAAGACAAAGCAATACCTGGGCATTATTTGGTGAATGGTCTGGAGAAAAAGAAAAATGAGAAACGTTTAAGAGGACAACATGTAGTCCTGCTGAATTTTAAATAGGATCTAAACTTAAGTAGCAACAGCGGAGCTAAAGTGGGCATTATATAAATTGTGCAAGAAGGGGCATTTTAGAAATTGTGAAGATGAGGTGAGGCATCAATATAGAATGATTATAATTTTCAGCTTTGGTAGGGGAAGCTGTAATTTCATTAAAAACACTGGTGGATACGTCAGAAAGAGGGAGGAGTTGTGAGGTAAGAATTCTATTCACCTATTTATTTTGGTCATGTGGAATTTAAAGTTCTCAAATAATTTCTGCTTACAAAGATTCACTGAGCCTATGAGACACTAGGAGGCAGTATAGTAAAGTGATTATGAGCTCATATTCAGAAGTCAACTCATGTTTGAATTCCAACTCCACCTCTAACAAATCATGTAGAGGTCACAGTTTCCTCATCTGCAAAATGAGGGTATTAAGAAAACCTCATGTATATATGGTTTGTAAGATTTGAATAAGAAACTATAAGTAAACCACATATCACAGTGCTGGAACATAGAAAGTAATTAAGAATTGTGAGATATATATATATATATATATATATATATATATATATAAACACACACATATATGGAGACGGGAGACCACAGGATCCTAAAAGGGGATTCTGATGTAATTATGTTAATGAAACCAACCAGGAAGCATAAGGAGAATCCTAAAACAATTAGAGGAATTATGTGGAAACTCTGAGCTTTAGAACTATTAAGTGGCATATGGAACAGAAACTCAGCAGAGGCTGTGAGAAAGAGTATCCAGAATGATAAGATAGAAAATAGGGGAGAGTTTAACTAAAATCAAAAGAATGAAAGATCATTTCAAGAAAGAGGACACTGATGAGAAAATCAAATATGACAGAAAAGAGAAGTAGCTAAGAAGCATAACAGGGTAAAAGTCCTTGGAGTTGGAAATTAGGAGATGCTATTTGATATCATAAATAGTTTTATTGAGAGATAATATAAAATGAAAGATTTCAGTGGGCTGAAGAATGAATGAAAATGCATAGCAATAAAAACAGTGACTGTAGATGACTCATAAAGAAGCTTGGGAAATGGACTTAGCTCAAGCAGTTGCATGCCTGGCTCCCCCATGGGAAGTCAGGTCCTGGGTTTGGTGGTTCTCGGTACTTCCTAAAGAAAACATACAAACAACAAGCAGACAATGAGCAAAAACAAATGAGCAGGGAGCAGATGTGGCTCGAGCAGTTGAGCACCCAACTCCCATATGGGAGCTCCTGGGTTCAGTTCCTGGTGCCTCCTAAAGAAAATGAGCAGAAAATGAGCAAAAACAATGACAAAATGAGCAAAACAACAAGCAAAAATAACAAGCAAAATAACAAGCATAGAGGGCAGCTGATGTGTCTCAGTTGTTGCGCGCTGGCCTCCTGCATATAAGATTCTGGGCTCAATCCCTGGTTCTGCTACCTCCAAAAAAAGTATGGTTGCATTATGATGACACTTCAAATGTTTGATTAGAGAAACAACATATCCTCAAATATATGAACTATTTTTAAAATAATATAGTTCAGTAAGACAGCAGCATGCAGAATTTATCTACGTACCTATCTTTCTCTCTCTCTATCTATGTATGTATCTATGTATCTATGTATCTATCTATATCTCTCATTCTCTATCTATATCTATCTCCTTTAGTAATGAAATTACTTCATTTCCTGTCTTAGTTTTTTAAAGGCTGACAATACAAAATACCAGAAATGGGTTGACTTTTATAATGGAAATTTATTAGGGTAAGAGTTTACAGTTCTGAGCCTGTGAATATGTCCAAATCAAGGCATCGTGGGAGAGTGTATCTCACCAAAGGTCAGCTATTGGTGATCCTGGACTCCTGCCATGAGGTAAGGCACAATGGTAGCTAGTCTCTGCAGAGGTCCTTGCCTTCCCTTCAGGCTTGCTCTCTCCCAGAGCTCAGCCAAGGGCAATCAGGCAAGTGGCCTTCTATCCCCTCTCGCCTGGGACTCATTGCTTCAGCTTCAGGTTGCTCCACTGATTCCATCCTCTAGTCTCTCTCTCGACCTTCTCAAGGTTTCTCTTCTTTCTAAGGCTGCGGATGATCATGGTATTCTCTCTCTCATGGCAGTATAAAACGACAGCTCTTCCTCTCTCCTTTCCTCAGTTTACATGGGATTCCAGTTAAGGATTAAGACCCACCCTGGGTACCACAATCTAATGAAAGACCCTTAAAGTAAGAAATCTAATCAAAAGTGATCGAATCACTATTGGTTAGGTCTCCTAATATAAATCCAATCAAAATTTGCCAGCAACAATAGCTTTATACGCACAGGAATGTGTTCACTTTAAGAATAAGATTTTCTAGGGTCCACAAAAGATTAAATCCAGGCCATTTACAATAGAAAAATGAATACTAAAATATTTATAAATACCAAAACATATGCCAGATATGTTTGAAGATTTTATATAGACAAAAAAGATATAAACAAGTAAGGAAACTATTTTCTCCCATAATTTTATTACTCTTCCATACATTTATAATTTTTAAATTTAATATAATCCTAATAGAATTACCAGCTAGATATTTTAAACTAGAAAATCTGTATTCATAAGGAAAATAAACAAACAAAAAAACCCAGAAAATTTCTGAGAAAAAATGGCTAATGAGTAAAAGAGCACATGAATAGAAACATACCTAAATGAAAAGAAAATGAAAATTCAGTGACAGATATGTATCAGGATCCAATCAGGACAGAGAAACCACATCAATAATTTTTAACTGAGAAAATCTAATATAAAGAAGTTTCAGTAGAAAGGATCAAAGAGTGTTTGTTCAAGAGACTTAAGTAAAAAATGTGAGAGTTTATCTGTGATGGAAGGTATAATCAAGGGATATGCATTTTTTTTTAAAGAATGTCAACTAGTAAAAGGAGGTTAATTACTAAAAAGGGTAGAGAGGACTCTTAGGGATACATACATAGAAAATTCAAAAAAATAAAACAAATAACCTCTACAATGTTTAAAACATTTGAGGGGAAATGAATAGGAAACAAGGAACTTAGAAGAACCCAAGATCCATCTCAAGGCTGAGATTTAGGTCCCTTTGGAGAGAGCATGGCTGCCACAGGAACAGGCAAGTCTGCCAGTGGCAAAGTAACATGCCAGATTGCCTTGAGGAAATCGCCAAATGAGTGCCCAATAAACTTGCTGAAGAGTAGAGGAAGGCCCAAGCTGGTCCATAGAAATGGCCTTCTGAAGGTCCAAGAAACTTGCGGGAAGTTGTGAGTTACGACTTCCTCTTCTGACTTCATGCACCTGGTCCACTCACGGCACTTAGCACAGCAGAACCCGGGAGTAACCTTTTTCTCTTACCGAGGCCATCTATTGACAAAACCTAACCTCAAGTCCACTGACAAAGGAGAAAGAAGTATATTGCACAAATCTTACATAGGAAAGCATACACAGATGTTGCATTTGAAGCAGAAATGTAATAAATTATTGGAAAACAATCCAAATACAAATGGAATTTAGTATATTATAAATGATCAACAAAAGTATAAAGGCATTGAAAGAAATTGTAGAAGTTTATATACATGAGTTTTCCCATTTGGGAGTTCTATCATGTTTACTATTAGTATCAACAATATTAACACTACTGATTATTAAACTTAATGCCCTACATATCAGATGGATTGCATTTTGTTTTAAGAAAGAGTAATTATAAATATCTTGGAAAACTCTGTCATTCCTATCACAGCACTCTTCCAAAAGTAAAAGACTAAAATAGAATGGGAAAGAAATCTATCAGCCTTCCACCAGGCTCTTTAGACCTCATTGCCCCTCGAGAGCAATGTCTCCCAGATCCTTCATCTCTCACCTGCATGTTCTCTTTGTCTTCTTTAACTAAAGCCCAGCATTCCCCTAAAGGCACTGCTTCCCCTGCAGCTTTCTGATGTGGTTTCAGTTTTACAGACCTGTATACCCCTGGGCCTGGAGGTAAGATGATTCTGCCTGTCTCCCTTTTTAGGCTGCTTCCAGAATACTCTGTTTCTTCCTGAAACCTTCAGCTTTTAAATCAATGATGCCTGGCATGCATTCTGATTTCTTTGGTTGATTTGCATGCTTACTCTCTGACAACCGTGTACTTTCTTTTCTTCACCAAAACTTTCTTCTCAGCTGATCATCTTCCTTGATATTTTGCAGATTAAAAAGGAACAAAGGAAGGTAATTTTTGACAAGTTCCCCTCCCATATGCACATACCAATTAGCATAATAAAATACCCAAATATTATATCTTCCCTCCTTTACACTTCTCACTTCTCAGTGTCAGTGTGACAACAATTTCCCCCTTTCTCTCCTGCTCAGTGAATATTTCTCTTTTTATTGGATGTTTTTGATTAGCAAAGAAAATCCATTTTAAAATTTTCATCATTGAGCTCTAATTTCCTTTCTCGGTGCTGTCTGTTCCTTTCCTTTCTTTTTCAGCAAAACTTGTCAAGAGTTTATTTATTTTAAGCCTTAATTTATCCCATTACATGAACCCACACAATTCTAGTGAAGCTGCTCAGTCCTTTCTATTTAACCTACCAATGGATTTTCACACAATTGATTGTCCCCTTCTTTAAACATTTTGTCCCACATAGGACACACAACATTTTCCTAATTTTCTTCCTCTCTGGTTTGCTACTTCTTCTCAGTCTTCTTTGCGGGATCCTTTTCTTCTTCTTGACTTTTTGACATTGGGAAATTGTGGAGCACATTGCTATATGGTGCATTGTGAGAACACAGACTCAGGCACAACAGAATTTCTCAACAAATAACCACCTTATTATTTACACATCACAGAATGTCCAAAAGAGATTAGGAAGAAGTCCAATCATGGCTGGTCCCCGAGAGAGGCCAACTGCTTGGGTTAAGTACAGTGGATGGCAGCTCCCCATGTCCTGCTTCACATGAAGAGGAGGGACACCTGTGCTGTCTGAGGGCTGTGTATTTACACATCTGGGGAAGTGGTACCCTGCCACTGATAAATATCACACAGCAAGCAACCTTTGTGTGGGGTTCCTGTCCTAAAAGCCACTGGAGCGTCTTGTTCCTGGATTCAGGTTTCAGGGATGATCAGGCCTATGCCTAATGTCTCCTCCAGGCTGCAAAACGGATACATAGTGAAACATCTGCACACAAACAAGCCCCAAGAAAGGAAAGGGAGGGGTAAAGATGAGATTTGAGAGATGGCCTTTGAGCATGTCCCTGATTTCCCCAGCAAATACCTCGTGCTCAGTCTTTTCTCTTCTCTTTAATATCTGTACTCCTCTCTTAGTGATCTCATCTAGCATCATGACTTTAAATATTACTATAAGCTCACAAGACTGAGTTACATATAAACCTAAATTATAAAACTCCTATAAACTCTGGTTCCTATATTCATCTTCACTTGAATATTAGGTCAAAATTAAGATGTCATAAAATCAGTTCCTGAACTTCCTTGCCAAACCTGTTTCTCCCAAGACTTCCCCATCTCATATAATATCAATAATATTCTTTCAATAAACATTTCAAGTAAGAATATAAATTAATAAAATGGAAAACAAATGTGTTAGGAAAATGGAACATCAAAGGCTGGTTCATTGAAAAGTCTATATCAATCTATATCTGATCTATCTATCTATCTATCTATCTATCTATCTATCTATCTATCTATCTAGCATCTAGTATCTATCTAACTAGGGCTTGACTGTGGGGAAAATAAGATGTGAAGACACACACATGCACACATACCACCACTGTCACCACCATATACACCATATCCTGGAAAGGAAAAGGGGTGTCATGGAAGATCAACAAGGCATTAAACTTTTAACAAATAATGTTAACAATATGCATATCAGTTTTGAAATTTAGAAAAGGTGGTTATTCTTTCTAAAAACCCAACTTACAAACACTGAAATGAAATGAAATGAAAAAGTTTAATAGCATTAAAATTATAAAATTAACTAGAAAATTCCCAGGCTCCCAGGGTTGCAAAAGTCAGTATATATAATGTCTGAAAAAGAATTTAGGCCATCTTATGCAAAATTTTCCAGAGAAGACATCACCTATGTGCATTGTTATACTAACAGAAAAGCCAAGAAACAAGATCTCCAGCAGCCAGCCCCAGAATGCCACAGTCTTCCAGGAGAAAGCATCATCTTGTGATGCTTCTATCTTGGATGTTTCCTAGCCTCAAAACATGAGCCAATATATTCTTGTTGTTTAAGTCATCCCATTGTACGATATTGTTTTAGTAGTGAGAAATTTAAGACAGTTTTTGGTAGAGAAAAGTGGGGTGCTGCTTTGACAAATACCTAAAAATGTGGAAATAGCTTTAGAATTGGCTAACGGATAGAGGCTGGAAGAATTGTGAGGCACTATGATAGAAAAAGCCTAGATTGCTTTTAAGACATTTGGTAGGAAGTTAGTGAAACTTTAGGAAGATGGATGCTAGAGTTTCTTCCAATGAGACCTTATGGGAAATGATGAATGTTTTATTAGAAACTGGAGGAAAGGGGATCTTTGTTATATAGTGCAGAGAACTTGGCAAAATTGTGTTCTGATACAGAATAGAAAGCAGAACTTTTAAGCAATGAACTTGAAGATTGGCTGAGTAGTGCCTGGTTTCTCCTTGTAAAATAATGCATAGCAGTTACAGGGGGCCTGTAAGAGGTGGGCATTTATTTCCTCTAGATCTGGAAGGGTAGTCAGAGCATAGGGTTACAAGAATACAGAAGCAGGGAGTCCTGTGGAGAGACCTGCCTGGCTAGGAGCTATGCCCTCTGATAGATTGACAGAGGCAGACAACCTGATGCAACCCAGTCAAAAGGGACCTGGGATAATCCATTTCCTGTCTTCTCTCTCCCACTACCCTCTGATCCTTTGCCAAGTTTTACTTTGTCTAAGTTAAACATGAAGTCTGAAAGCAGGGAGGAACAGAACAAAGGTGAACAGTCAAGAGTAGATCTGGAGTGGCAAATGAAAGAAAGCTGGTATAAACAGAAATTAGAATCTTAAGTTTATCTCTATTTTCTTGGGTGGAGATACTTTTAAGATACATATTGCATAGTCAATATCAGTTTTAAAAGAAATAGGAGATGTTAGCAAAGATTTCCCAAAACTGAGCATCTAGTAGGCTTAAGAATTATGTAGTTCCTGAAACAATTTTAAAAGTATTCCAAAGTTATTTATTTGTCAAGAAAAAAAAAATCAGCACTGAGATGTATTTTATTTTCTATTTTATTAGGGGTATAAACAGATTTGAAAATTCAATTTGTAATGTTCAATTAAAAATAAACAATGAGATTGACCATTAATAATATAACATTTCTATTCAATCTACACATAATTAGACAAAGAAAATAAAAATGTTGCAGTTATTTAAAGTTGATTTATTGAATTAATATATACTTATTATATATATTATAATGAATCCCTTCTTCACAAATCAAAGTGTTATTTTGGAAGCACTTATTTAGAAGAAAATGTTAAAATTATAATAAAATGCAGCATGAAAATTACGTATCATTCATAATTAATAATATCATGTGGTATTATACCATGTTAATATTAATGCTTAGACTAGAGTGCCAATTCAAGTTTTTGATGTCAGTTTAATTAGGATAGGGTATTTTTAGGCACAGTCTCCAGGGATGGGCTGGCCAACCAAACTTTGAGGTCTCTGGCATTACCTTCATTAAGTCACAGTTTTCTCTTCCTTTCCTTTCAGTCTCTGACACATTCATTTTTGTTTCTCTGATGATGTGCTGAAGGTAGTTTACATTAAAGAAGCTTGCCAAACCTTCACTTGCTTAATAATCTATTTATTAATTTAAAATGAGAAAATCTATGTCAGAGAGCCGATGTGGCTCAGTGGTTGAGTGTCAGCTTACTACATACTAAGTTCCAGTTTCAATCCCTGTCTTCCAGTAAACACAAATTCATATTCTAGCTGTATTCACATGGATATCTAAAATACATGAAAGTTTTGATCTGTGGCAATGACTGATGAATTAATCTTTACCATTAGTTTCTGAATACTTAGGACATAAACTCAGTATCCCACTCTGTAAGCATCAGTACGTTTAAAACTACAAGTGAAAAATGAATGCATTTGCTGTCTAATTCATCTTAAACTCAACATGTCCAAAACTGAGCTCCTGGCTTCCCCTTCCCCAAAAATCTGTGTCAATAAAATCCTTTCTTATATAAGCATGGCAACTCATTTTGGAGTCACAACAGAGCCTTCTATTTCCTTTTTAACCACACATCAGGAATTCTTGTTGACTATCCCTTCAAAACATAACCATTTTCCAACTTCGTCTCAAGCTCTTCACTGCTACTGGTCCATTCCATCCTTACCCTTGTTTGGATACTGTAATAGCTTCAACTAGTATCCCAGCTTCTGTTCATTCTCCACTACAATTGGTACTCAACAAGGCAGTCAGAGAAATTCTTTTAAAAGATATCATATCATGTGCCTCCTTTGCTCAGAATCCTGCAATGACACCCCATTTCCCTCATATAAAAGCCTAAGTCCTTCTGCATCCTCCAAGTCCCTGCAGGATTCTACCCCTTGCTTACCCCAATATTTTACTGATTTTATAATTTGCTATATACTGCCTTGCTCATCACACTAATGAAATAAGTACAACAATAATATTAAAATGTATAGCCAGGCATAAAAGAAAGAAAGGAAATTCCTTAGGTACCAGAAATAAGGAAGAAGAATTTCAAAGACAGACTTGTAATTGGAAGTCAATCTCCCAGGGACTCATGTAGTTATAGTTTAAATACACACTCAAACAGATGTAGCTTTACCAATCAAAAGAGAGAGTAGAAGCATTTGCAATAAGCACAGACAAATGCAAACTTGCAATTTGCACAGTCTATCAGGACAAAAAAGTCATCTGAGAAAAATAAAAATCTTAAGCCTGTGCCACACATCAAAGTGGAGATCAAACTTGCCATTCCCTACTGATTCATGAACCCTAAGTCAATAAAGGAACCAATAAATCATCTGTACAAGGGTCAAAGTATCCCTGACAGAAACAAAAGTAATGGCACTCTGTAGTGACACCCATGTCAGAGTATTAGGACTTCTTCAGATATCCATCCCTTCTGTACATGTGATGACATGGAAGCATCACAGATGATATGGAAAAACTCACAACAGCACCGCAGGCCCATTTGTCATTTCATCAGATTTTTGCAGCAGATATACGCTATTTTCTTAATAGTCTAAGTTTCTTTTTAACATAGTGATATTCTCAAAAGTAAGTAGATGGTTATAACTGAACAGTATAAGTATTTTTTTTCACATTTCAAAATATTTTGAAGCACAATGATCTCAAGACTTCATTTCTTTGATGGAGCTATTATAAAACAAGACACATAACTTTCCTTGAATTAATGCAAACTATACCCATTGGGTTATAAAACTTTTCACATTTTTAAATTATTTTATGAATATTTATTTGTGTGAACTTTAGTGGGCAAGGGGTTTTAGGAAATTTGAAAATGGAATATATGTTGAGCTACGTGTGAATATACAGATATAAATTATGTTTGTGTGCTTCTATTACTCTCTCTATGCATCTCTATTTTCATGGCATAATTTACCAGTTTTACTTGAATTTTCCTATAATGATCTGAATGGTGACTAGGACTGGATAGAAATCAAAAGATGTTAAGTTTCCTTGTAAAGAAAAATAATTATTTTTACCTCCAGTTATGTTGACCCCATGTTATGATAACCTTGCTGTGAGTATGTTGACAAAAATGTGAGGTGCTGCTGATCTAACTAACAGTCATAGGTAGTATTTTTGCTAGTATGACCTGTAATTTTTCTCTTCCACCTTCAGAGCTGAAGCATGATGAGAACTGACTCTGCCTATTGTTGAATTCCAGATGTCCATGGAGGTAATTTGCTATCACCTTCTTAGTCACCTTTCACTAGAGAAGGAAGTCAGAGATTGGACACTTCAGGTGATTGCTGTCACCAAGGGTTCATTTCTTATGGAAGAAACTGGGTGTTTCTGAGTGGTTGAAAGCCTTTCCCTTGTTTATATGGCATTAAAATCCTATACAGTATCATTCATTCTATGCTTTGACATTTGAGACAGCTTTTACCACTCTGTTGGAATATATTTCTATTTTGAATGAGTTGTAGAAAATATGTTATTTATTTCCATTTACAAGATAAAATTACATGGGTCAAAAATCCATACCCCATTTGTTATGAACTACCCACTATCCTCGGAGGAAGAATAAACTTAAACTGTGATCTGATCAAACAAGGTTTCAAATGAATTCACTGAGCAACTGATATGTTTGTTGTGTATGTTTTAAGAAAACTTTTTTTGTTTTGATTTTATACTTTAATTCAAGTAGACAAAAATGTTTAAATTAATAGGAACTAAAAAGGTGGATCATGGACTATACATATACTTAAAACTATTATTTCTAATCTAAATAGGTATAAAGAAAATATAATATAAGGCTTACATTTCTTTGTACATAAAGGGTAAAATTAAAATAGTAGATGATATAAGAAGGCAAATATCAAATTGCATTTAGAAAGTAAAAAAAAATTATACCTAATGAATAGAAAATGAGAAAACGATTAAAAAATATATAAAATAAGGCATTATTGCACTATATGTCACCGAGAAAAGGTAGCCCAGAATGAGACAGGTCAGTTGTGGTCTGCAGCTACTGAGGAAAAATTTTGAACGGACAGATCTCCTACACAGCTGGAGCCAAATCTGGCAAAATGCCATGAGATTTTAGGAACAAAAATATCTATCAGAGATTACTCAGTTGCTTGTGTTACTACATTACAAAAATTTCCATGACCATTTCTGCCAACCTTAGCAAAATAATAAATGTAAATATATGGAAATGTATGGGGGTACAGGGTGCTTCATAGGCTTCATTAATGTTGTCCAAGGAAAATATGAGCATGATGGCTGGATAATGTCATAGCTTAAACAGTTATGCAAAATCACCATAAATAAAATTAAAAGACATCTTGCAGACTGGAAGAAAGTGCTTGCTTTGTATGTAGAAGAAAAAAATACATATACTAGTAATATGTTGCTACAAATTAACATTTAAAAGACAAATGATTCTAATAACAATAAGCAAAATGATATAAACTGGTCATTCACAGAAGAAAAATAAAATGGCCAGTGGCCATGTGAAAAGATATTTATTTCCTCTAGTAATGTAATTTCTTTTGTTGAACCAATTGGAAAAAATTCAAATATTCTTAATATATATCACTGGCAAAGATGAGATGGGCACATTTTGTACACAATTGGGACAAGTATAAATTAATCCTTTTATGACAATTTGATGGTTTTGATTATTATTATATATGAAAAACGTTACTTTAATTTCAAAATTCCATTTTATATGCAGAAATAATCTCATTATTGCAAAATGATTTATACATAAGACTTCTTTACAAGGGCTGTTTTCGCTTTCAAAAGAGTCACTGTTCTTACAGAATTCTACTCAGCAATCCAAAAAAATTAGGTAGCTTTGTAACCCTTTACATTGGAAAATGCAATATGATAAAAGCAAGTGGCAGAATACAATGTAAATATGATACATTATATCTACAGCTTACTCATCTCTTTAACTTTTGATGGGCATTTGGGTTGTTTCAGTTGAGAGTTGAGTCAATTACAAACAAATCTTCTCTGAATAATTTAATATAGGTTTCTTAGAGTACACATCTAAGAGTTTGTTTTTTTTTCAAGGCACATAAAGAATGGGGTTCCTCGATTATATCATATGCACATCCTAAACTACCATATAATGCCAAGTTATTCCATAGGGGTCTGAAACACATAGCTCTCTAATTTTAAGATGGCCCTCATGATTCCTGTTCAGGCCCTTTATATTCACCTCCCGTTCAGGGTGAGTTTGACCTGTGACTTTCTTCTAACCAATAGAATATGTCAAATGTGATGGGATGTCACTCTTAACGATTTTCATACCATATACAAGATGCCATTTTCTTATCAGACTTGTTCTAGAGACTTTCTTCCATGCTTACTGTGATACATTTAGGAGGTCTGTGTAGCAAGTTGCAGAGGGTAGCCCCTTGTTTTTGAGGGTAGCCTCTAGTAGGTTGCTGAGGGTGGCCTCTAGCAGATGATCAGCAAGAAGATGAGATCCTCATTCTTGCAACTACAAGGAAATGAATTTTGCGTATAACCTTAATAGGGTTGGAAGTGGACCCTTTCCCAGTCAAGCCTCCACATGAAAGCCCAGCCATGAACTATATCTTGCTAAGAGCTTTATGAAGAATTCCACTAAGCAGTGCCAGACCCCTAGCCCACAGCAACTGTAAGAAAGTAAACGTGTATTGCTTTAAACCATTAAGTTTGTAATCATTTTTTGCACAATAAATAAGACATAATTTATACTCCCACTTACTATATATGAGAATTCCTGATACCCTACATGATCTCTCAACACTTGGTATGATTGAACTTTTATTTTTCTCGTTAGAGGGCTTTGTGATGATTTTAATGTCTCTATTTTTAACTTCCCATATTAATAAGGAAGTTGAGCAGCCTTGCAAATGTTTACACACCACTTTTTAAAGTGCCTATTTAATTCTTTGGGACATTTCTGTTGAGCTGTGTCTATTTGTTATTGACTCATTGGAATTCTTTTCAACATTGTTATTAGCCTTCATTAGATACACGTGTATTGTTCCACTCTGTTGACTTCTCTTTTTACCTTTTTAAATGCTGTTTCAAAGAAGAAAGATTTTATTCTTAATAAGTTACATTTAATGATTTTTTTTCCTTTATGCTAAGTTATTTTGTGTTTCGAGTTTAAAAGTCCATTCTTACTTTTTGATCAAGAAGGTATTCTTTTTAAGTGATTGTAATCATAAATTTTTAGCCTCTTGCACCCCTCTTTGTCAGTATGTGTAACTCATGTTTCAATGTATTTTGTGTGTGTGAAATAAAGGCAAGATACAACACTTAAGATGTGGTATAAAAAGTCATCTTCATATTGGAAGCGGATGTGGATCAAGAGTTTGAGCACCTGCTTCCCACATGGGAGGTCTCGGGTTTGGTTCCTGGTGCATCCTAAAACGCAACAACAACAAAAAACAACAAAAACAAATGAAAAAGCCAACTTATGGGAGCCAAAGTGTCCCACATACGAGGTTCCAGATTCAATCTCTGGCCCTGGTACCTCAAAAAAAAAAAGAAAAGATGAATATATGAATGCCAAGTAACAAATGCTTTCTTTCATAGTAGAACAAGCTACACAAACCTTTTCTGTTCTTGCCTTAACTGTTAGTGGATAAACATTCTTTTGTGTACAAAACAGAAGGAATTTGTATAATCATACCATTCAATTTTTTATGTGCAAATTTTATAAAAATCATGTTTTTCAATTGGAAATTTATGTTGATGTCTTGTAAAACCAATCATGAGATTATATTTAATTCTTAAGGAAGTACATGATACAGGGATGAAGGATCAGTTAATATTTATAATTAAATATAGGTGAATTCAATTTCTCAGAAGTTAATGTTCATATAACACAAAGTATAAATGTAGTGTGTATATTAGGAATGGTAAAGGATCTAAGATGTTATCTTACCTGCAAGATAAAATGTCAGTATCTCATGGATGCTAGGAGAAAACATAAGACTCCTGAATAAAAGAAAAAGGACTTTATTTCTCATGGCAATTGCAGTAGCTAGTGTATGAGCCAATTCCTACAAAAATTATGTGAAGAGGGCTCAATAAAAAGTGGACACATAGTGGGTTGAATTCCAGGAGAGGAACTCTGAGCTTAGGGAACTTGGCTCTTATAGAATAGAATACAAGCATGTCTGCACGTTTGCTCAGAGGGAAACACTATTTCTATTATTGAAGGCTGATTCTTGTATGCATATCTTTAAAATGGTATTTCCAAACAAAATCTATCTGTGCCTCTGTTCTTAAGAAGTGAAAAAATATGAAAGAAGATCCATGGAGAATTATCTCCTAATGCTGTGCAGAGCAAAGGATCTCTCACTTGCCAATTCTTGAACAATTTCATTAACCTCTCTCAGCCTGTGTTTCATCATCTCTAAGCTGGAAAATCATAGCCTCATGGGGTAGCTGTAAAATTATTTGGAACTACTCAATCCACATGAAGACAGAGAACAGAGTGTGACACAGAGTAAGTACTCACAAAATTTATCTATTATTATTAAATAGACCTAAAATAATGGTTAATCCTTTAGTATCCTATAAGGTTTTTGGACTTAGCTCAAGAGGGATAGTTATAAAACTAGTTTGAAATGAACAGCACTGAAAAGCAGGGGAAATGAGCCATAGTCCAGGCCATGAAAAGAAGACAGTAGAATTATATGAGTCAATTGGCCAAAGAAGGAAAGAAGAAGACATGGTAGAAAGAGACAGCTGAGAAAATACTGTTCAATAGCAGATCCGAAAAAGTGATGGATGGATGATGATTGAATGTTGTTTCCTGGAAAATCAGAGAGATTCAGTGTTTATCTCTTACCATAAAATGTCTGCTCTGGTATCTCCCACATAGTTGGTTTTGACCTACTGTATTTGGACATCTTTTGACCTGTGTTGCAATTCATTCTTAGATATCTTTCACCTCTAAATGCAAAAGGAAATATTTAAGATGGTTTATTGCTAAGTAGTATGGGTTTCTCCAGAATTAAAGTGGTGTGACTACCAAGTTTCTTACTTCTACAATAGTTAAATATGTCTAGCTACTATCAGCCAGATTTGTCTTAAGCAAGGATGGTCTGATTGTCACATAGGGAGACTGCAGTTGTTCTTAAGTACAAAAATTATAAGTGAATTACTAAACACTTTCAATCTTTTCTTTTCTATAATGACTTAACTTCAGAGATATCTCTAAGTATTTCAGTACCTTAGCTTTACATCAATGTAATTTCAGAGTTGAGCAGAGAATTAATAATTAGTAATCTTATGTTAAAATATAGATTTGAGTTAGAGAATGTGTTGGGGCCTGTAAGACCACTTCCCAGGCTCTAAGGTGATTCACTCCCAGAACTTATTGAACCATGGAAAACTGTTATACATGCAGTGAGATTTTTTTATTACAATGAAAAATACAGATTAAAATCTGCAAAGGCTAAAGGTATGTGGATTAAAAACTAGGAGAAATCAGGCACAAGCTTCCAACTGTCCTCTCCCAGTGGAATTGTGCAGAAACACTTAAATCTCCCAGACAGTATGAGAAGTGTTAACAAATCAAGCGAAGCTCATTTAAGGGTTGGAGTCCAGGGTTTTTATTGGGGGTCAGTTTGGCCCATGTGACTGACCTTGGCTACTCAGATTCCAGTCCTCTTCTCCTCAGAGCAAAAGGAGGCATTCAGACATTCACCATAAATCACATTGTTTGCAAAAACTGTCAGATCAAACTGGTACTTCCTGGCCTAAGGCCTCAAGCATACTAAAACACTTTAATCAGCAAAATATTCCAAGATCCAGTGCTGAAGACAGGCTTTTCTTGGAAACTTGTAAGACTCAAGGCTTGCTGAACTATTAATAACTCTTTCCTGCACAGAGAGTACCAATTATATACCCAAAACTAAGCTTAGTTCTTCTTCTAACTTAGCTGTTTAAATAAATGCTTCTACTCTACACCTGAGGAAACCAAGATCTGCAAGAGTGAATGAACTAGTTCTAGGTCATATTGTAAAGCTGAATCTTAAAGCAAAGGCATGTTTGCCTGACTTCAAAATTCATGATCTTGGCTATAAAGTATGTGTGGCTGCTCAGGAATGACTGGTAAATAAATTTGAAAAGGCCAATCTTTAGGCAATACCAGGAAGTTGATGTATTTTAGAAGAGAAGCTCTCCCACCCACCAACCATCCATAAACCCTTAGTCAGTCCTTAGTTTTCAGTGGTGGCAGCCTAGAGCAATCCTACTGACTTCTCAGGTGTCTTACTTTTAAGGACTTGCTCATCATTGGAAAAGGAAATATTTTGGTGCTTACTTGCTATATTTAATCATTCTATCTTCATTCTCTTATGAAATAAAACTTTTTGATTTTTAAGATTGTGGTTTTATGTGCTGCTCACTTAAAATTTTGCATGCTTGTAACTTAAATATATACTTATATTGATCTTCCCCACATGCTACTGACATAGTAAGTAGGTGAAATGACTGCGATTTTCAACCCTTAAGTTACATCCTGTCTTTAGAGGTTATAGAAAGTCCACAACATATACCAAGGTATGTTCTTCACATGTGTAAGCTTGGTCTCCTCAGTAAGTATTACAAACTTTGGGAGGGTAGATCCTATATTTTATACTCCCTTTCAAGCCTCCAAGGACTTTACAAAGTAAATCTAACTTTAGGCATTAAGGAAACATTTGTTGTTTTGATTATATTTACATGCAAGGTATTTTAATATATCCAAAACTTGCCTCAAACAAACAAATAAAACATGAACTGTTGTCGTTGACTTTACTATTGGTAAGAAATAGCTGAAGAAATGAGAAATATGAAAGAAGACAATATTTTTGCTTGCTCTAGATTTTTTACATGTTCTGTACGGCCCCACAAATCACAGGCCCTTTCATGTGTTAGAATTTTGAACCCATGTTAAACATGACTGTGTGTCATGTTGGAATTATGATTTAGACTTCATACAGGCAAAATATGCTATGAAACAGAAATAGGTTGAGAGAATAGAAATATGCACTTATTCAAGTAATTTAAATCTGCTTTCTAACTAACTTTAAGGATTTAAGTAGGTTAAACTGAAATAGTTTTCAATTAGCATTTATTAAGAGAAAAGGATAACAAAATACAAAAATAATAAATAAATATATTAGTCCACAAAGGATGCTGATGCAAAGTACTAGAAATCTGTTGGCTTTTATAAAGGGTATTTATTTGGGGTAGAAGGTCACAGTTACAAGGCCCCAAAAATTCCAACTCAAGGTTACTTTCTTACCAAACTCTGTTGCCACACGTTAAAGCAAGATGGCAGGCCAAGTCTGCAAGAGTTCAGTCTTCCTCGTTCTCTTAAGGATCTGTGGGCCCAGCTTCTTCTGACCTCCACTGTGGGATGGAAGACTCATTTCTTTCCATCTCAGCTCTCTGTTCTCTTCACAAGTTCAAGTGTAAACTCTCAAGCAAATGGCTCATCTCTGTCCTACTTATAACTTGCAAGATCAAAGCTCTCTCCTCTGCTGTTCTACAGAGCTCACTTCCTCTGCGTATTTTGTCTGTGTTATTGATTGAGTGTCCATTTACACAGCCCTCCAAGGGGTCCAGGAATGGGGTGTATGAAATCCCCTATAATTTTGATGAAACATTAATGTAATTTAAAGCTTCCATAAAATTAAAAAATTGAAATAAAAGAACTACAAGTAAAAATGAAGAGATTCAGAAATGCTAAAAATGCAAAAAAGTATTAGAAATTTAAAAAAAAATAGAAATGGAGATGGGTGAAAGTGATGGTATAAATTTACAACTTCCTCAAAAGACAAATGAATCACTTGAGGTACTCCAAAACCTGGAGTAGTACTCATAAAAGCACAAAAATTTCTTGTTCTTTGTCTCACAGAGCTTACATAACTTGTTTTTTTTTTTTTTTTGCATAGCCCCACATACTCAGCCTAGTGCTTTCCATGCCATTTCCTGTTGCTCAATTCCTACAGAAATGAACACATTCAAAATTACCTAGCAACTTGACTCATGTTTTAATTCAAATTTTCTACTCTATTAAATTAATTTATGAGAAATTTAATTTTTCAAATATTTATTATATCAGATAATTCATATTGTAGAAAAAGGGCAAATATAAATACAACTAGATAAATTATAGATGATATAAGTTTTCAAAAACCAAACTAGACTAAAAAGGTTTAGAAATTCTTTGCTTCGGTTATTGTAGAAAGGGTCTTCAGTCTATACTGGTCATGAACTCAGTGGACTTTAAGGTCAAGGGGTCATCTCTGCAGACAGATTGCCATCACCATAATGAATTGGCCCATGTTTGAGACATGCATTTACTGTGCTGTTAAAAGTAATCTTGCTGTTAAAGGTGAACGGGTTTTAAAATCTCATGGATTCTGAACTGTTCACAGATTTAATTATGGCACTTCACATTGGGTATCATTAGTAAAGAGCCCTAAATTGATATAAAAATAATCCTACCCAAGTGCCTAGTTTTATACTGTAAGCCATTTAGCAGTTATGCTAGGGCCCATTTAAAGGCAGCTTTAAATGACTTATGGCTGATTTCCAACATAAATAAATTAAACTCTGGTTGTTAGAGAATGTTAAGAGTTAAAAAACAAATTTTAATGAAAAGCAGCGGCACACTCATTTCTACTGAGTTTTTACTTTAGTGATTTGGATATGATGACTCCTTAATAACAATGTATACACTAAAAACTGAAAATTCTGGAGATCATTTAATTTGCATTTGTTTATCCCCTTATATTTTTATCTCCTTGAAATATCAAAATACAATACTAATAAGTCTAGAAACACAAAATGGCAACAAGGAACCAATGGTATCTGAACTCTCCTTTTTCTTTGAACCAGGCTAATTTTTGGTTTTCATTTTTATTTTTTTCTTTTGGCTGACATTTCTGTTCCTGAGACCTAAGATAGCAACATTCCATTATCTTGATTTATAAGAAACTATTGAAAAATTAAAGTATCTAATATTAACAGAAATCCATTGGAAATTTAGATGACTTGCTTTTTTCCCATGAGAAAGAATTAATAAAAAGAATTATGAGAGAGAATATCTTTGAGCATGGCCATAGTGTTTCCTTCACATAACTTGTGCCAGCTAAAACACTGCACTACATGTAACTTTAATGCACGGTTTGGAACATTCTCATTTCCCAAGAAAGGTGTTTTAAATGTGGTTGCTGGCCAATCTTCCATTGTATGGAAAATCAAACAGTAGTGTAATTTAGTTCCCTGAGCATTCAAGTTCTGTAAAGAAATACGTCTCTAAGAAAATATGAAGCACAAATGTCTATTATTTAAATGGTTCATTGTAGAACCATTATTGTAGAAGCTCACTATTTTCAATTTTGCTTCTTTAAAATTGCTAGCTAAATTTATTCTTAAATACCTAAATTAATCGCATTGTTTCACTATGATTTGGGTTGAATTTATAAAATAACTAAAGCAAGTTAATTTATTGACTAGAAGGCTTTGTTCTGAAATTGTGTATAATTAAAATATTTTCAAATTCTGATCATCATTATCCAGTAATATATGGTAATATGACATCTTTAAAAGGTGGAAACAATTTTATTCCATGTTAAAAATATTCTAGATTGAGGCTTTATTGTATCAATTGCTGATTATTCACTCTTGCCTTTCACCCAGTTTTTTAAATTGGGATTCAGAAAATTGTGGTAGTTTAACTGACTGACACAGTTTTAAAGTAATATATTAATAAAGGATTATTCATGCTTTCATAAAGGACTCAGAGTAGGAAATCTTTGTTCAAGAAGAGATGAATGACCTCATTTAAACTCTCACCCAACATGTTTTTGGTTCTGCATTTCTTCATTAAAACCAGATGTTATAGTATTAACTGCCTGTAGCAATTTACACTAATAATCCATGAATCTACATTTTTGCTAATAACACAGATAGCTAAGGTTCTTGCTCGTCACTTTCACTTAAAATGTTTGGTTGATGGAGATGATGGCAATGCTCAGTCCCTGAAATAGCCAAGGAATGTTTTAAAGTCTCTCTGTTTGAATGATAATGTCAATTAGGAAGGTAATGGGCAAGACTTTATTCTTTAAAAACTCCGCTGAGTAACAGACTTGTGATTTTAAATAGAAATGAAAGACACATTTTAACTATGTATGCAGTTGATCAATATGAAGGCCAATGTCCAATAATATATTACTCAGTCACAAGATTAAACAAAGGTTACACTATAATGGAAGTTACTCATAAATTAAATATATGCACATATATTTCCATATGTATGTTAGTAAGAGGAACATGTTGTACAGCTCTTACAGAAGGCTGAGGTACTGTATTTCCCCAGGTTAATAGAGCTATTTAGACAATATTTGATGGAAATATCAAAATCCGTCATCCCTTATATTTTAATATACACTTTTAAATAAAAGACATCCACCTGTGCTCTCTACTCTACCATAAACTTTGTAAATGAAAACCTATAATTTTCCTGAAACCTGACATTTCAATGGAAAGTTTAATTTGCTAAGATAGTTTCTGATTTTGCCTTAGATTTGTGTCCTATAAATGTAGTTCTAACAAACTGAAATCAGATCAAAATCAAAAGAAAACTCAGCACTTGAAAGGAGATCCAACATGATTCTACTTTGAATGCTCAATGTGATTTATTGCTTAAGTACAAGCTGCCAATATAACCAATGTTCAGGAAACAGGTCAAGGGCACGTACATTTAGAGAGGGAGAATAGCAGAGTCTGGAAAGTCCAATGGCCTGAGGGCCAAAAGAAAGCAGGCAGGTACCTTGACAAGGGGTTTCAGGAGCCAGGTCCAACAAGGCCTTCAGGAGAGGTGCCAAACCAATGACAGGAGGTGCTGATGTGGTCCCAGTGCCTCAGGAAGAAAGACAGCAAATCTCGTGGCAGACCACTGATGCTGGAGCTGGGCGTCAGAGCGACCAGGTGTTAGCCTGTGTCTTATTGACTCTAGAGAAACAACGACTACCCTGGATTTTATAAGAATGTCCTTCAGGCTGGTATCAAACCAGTCTATACCACATCTCCCATGAATGTCTGGTTATCACTTCTTACAAAAATACGATTTTCCTCCATTTGTTTTCATTCTAATTGTGTCCAACATATTTACAATTTTGGGGAGAAGGGATTCACGATTATTACTATTTCAGCATACAACCTGGTAGTATTTAATTTTTTCCATTTTTTTCCATTATAGTTGCTGACATTCTTTAATCTCCATTTAGGCTTTTATTAATTTTCTTTGGAAAATTTTTCTTCATTTGTTTTTATTCCTAATCAGAATAGTATCAGTTAGCATTTTACAGAAGTTTCGTCCTAAATGGAATTTATTAATTCTGATGTTTCTTTTCATTTGGTGACACTTCTTTTTATAAATTTTATAATTTTTAACTTAATAATCTAGCCACTGTACAATTAAAAAATACTATTAAATATATTTGATATTCAAATCTGGCTGGTATTTATATCACACTTTCTATCTTATTAAAACAGAAAGTCTGAATTATTGACAGAGACAACTGATCAGCAATAATGCATTCCATGACAATAGATTTTGTTAAAAGTAAATGCACTTAACTTTTTATTCTAATCTTCAAAAAATAAAGGGGTTTACAATTTCATTAGGAAGAGAGAGGATAAATACTTTTTAAAAAATCTTTGTTGGGATTGAATCATGCTCCACAAAGGGCATGCTCACCTTCCAACCCCTGGTCTGGTGGGTGTAAACCCATTTGTTAAGAGAAAACTTTGAAAACGTTGTTAGTGAAGGTGTGCTCAAACTGAATGAGAGTAGACCGTAACTCATTATGGTTGAAGTTCTTTTAAGTAAAGGAAGTCGGACACAAAAGAATGAAGACCATGGGGGAAGCAAGACCCTAGAAGACAAGAGAATCTGGAAGGGGAAGGAGATGTTGCATGTGCTTTGCCATGTGACAGAAAAGCTAAGGAACACCAAAGATTGCAGGCCAGCCAAAAGATACCCACCCAGAGAGGAAGCAAGCTTTTTCTCCGAAATGGTGAGCCAATAACTTCCTGTCGTTAAACCAACCCTTTATAAGGTATTTGTTTTAGTAGGTAGGAAATTAATACAATCCCTAACAATTTAAGAGAGTATATGAAAAGTACAAGATAACAAGTTCTTTAAGATGCATAATAGGAAAAATTACAATATACTAGTGTCAAGGAAGAGTCTATGGATTTCTGAAACTCTGACTTGAGAAATATTTTGTAAATAAAAATGAAAACAATTCAGACATGATGGATTCCTTTAAGGGAACATAAGGAAAGCTACGGATATGAGAAGTACAGTACATATACCCTCTAAAATTTTACATATGTGTGGTCTGGTAACAAGAGATCTATAATAAAGCTAAAATTTATCAAGAACTTATGCTATGCTATCTATTCTTCTGAAGCTGTTAATATTTTAACAGTATGCACAATAATCTTATAAGTAGGTATCATTTTTATCCCCATTTTACAGATGGGAAAATTGAATCATAAAAAGTTTAAGTAACTTTTCCACTAAGTACCCAGATAATTCAATCTCAAAAATACTGACTCTTGACCCATACTCTTATCTACTACACTGCTCTCATTCCATTTCTTCGCTTCATGCCTCCCAAACATTGAAAGGATATTTTGGGGCGGTGGCAATGGCAATTTTTCTATACTAGAATAAAATGTGAGGACTGATAACCTAATTTCCTTTGCTTACTATGTTTCATTCATTCCATGTTCTTTTTTATAGCCAGCTCTGTTCTTCAGCCCCATTTATGTTTCAGTTTGTTAAAGCCTTTGCTTTCTTTCCTCTCTCTCTGAACTGGGTGGTTTTTAGTCTCATACATATTTTTGAAATATGTGATACATGTTTGTCTTTCTGATGACTATATTAAAAGCATTCTTTACCATCTGACAGCCACTTCTATATTTTTTTGTAAGTAGATTTATATGCATACCCCAAATCCCAATATTTATATCAATTTACAAAAACATTTGGCTTTTATAATCAATCTCATTAATTTTGGGAGTTGTCAACGTTTACATAGCCCACTGACACACATTTTTTAATTAATCAATCCCAGAACTTTATACTTAATTTTTGCTCTTAAAAAGTTATATTTATATGACTGTCAAGTGAAAAGCACTTTAATTTGTTGCCTGTGGCATAGTTAACATCTGAGAAATGTAAGTTAAGGATGAATAAGATATTTTAATTTGAATTTCTATTTCAATGCCTTCTACTTATGTTTAAATTTATATTAAATAGGAAATTGCTTAATTTCCAAGATAGAGAATGTTTTATAATACAAGGGAATAGATGTAAAAACATGCAAAGGAAATCTTTTACCATAACTTTTGTTTTCTTTATAAATTATTTATGTAAAGTTATAATGTTGAAAAGCATGTTACTTATTTTGATACTAGGAATAAAACAGGACAGATATTTATTGAAACCCACATTTTCTAAATGAATTTATATTATACACTAAGAATCATATATACTGAGATCTATATAATATTGGTTAATTTGAAGGCACTTTGAGATTAGGCTTTATGTATACTAGGTAAATTAAATATGTGTGAGAAAATAATATACTCATCAAAGAAAAGAAAAGCATAACAACTAAAAGAAAATAAGAATCTAGATGCACTTATTGTGCATCTATTTCATGTCACATACCATAGGACAGAAAAAAAAAAAGATAGTTCTTATAGGATAGGAAATCTCTATTTTTCCTAGCCCTAAACTGTTTACCAAACACTAGACTTGCATTTTCATCTTCTTTCTTGGTTGCTATTTTTACCTGGATTTCCTTTTGCCTTACAACTAAATTTAAAATGTAGAAAATTAGAATTGTAAAATTGACCCTACTTTTTTTAATTAAAGAAATTATATATTTATAGAAAAAATCATTCATAAAATATAGAGTTCACATATACCACCCTATGATTAACATCTTGCATTAGTGTAGTGCATTTATTGCATTTGATGAAAAAACAATTTAATAATTGTACTATTAACCCATGGTTTAATTAGGTTCACTCTGTTGTATTGTTGCAGAAGTCCAGGTCTGGCCGAAAACCCAAGCAATACTAGGAGAGATGAAGGAACTCAGGTTTTATTACGTGTGCAGACCCAGAGGAGAGTTCGTTCTCCAGCCCTGAGCTGCAGTTTTCAGAGCCTTATATAGGGGGCAGGAAGTAAGCAGGAGTACAGAAGCAAATTTTGCTGTTAGCTGAGATAAATAGACACAGGCTGAGGTAACAGCTGCTAACTTAGATTAACTTGCTGACTCATACAAGCAAGTTCTTACAGGTGCACATCCTGTAGCCCAGAGTATTCACATACCCCAAGGCCTGCATTATCAGAAAGCAGCTCCTTTCAGGATTGCACAACGGGAAAGAAGGGGAAGGAGATTCCTTAACAGTATAGTCCTACGGACTTTATTTTGAATTTTTGTATTTCAGGGCATACAATGCTCCATTACCTTCACTACCATCTATTCCCAAAACTTTTCCATCATCTGAAATAGAAATTCTATAAAACATAAGCACTAACTCCCTATTCCTTCTATCTACCCCAGTCCCTGGTTAACTATATTCAAGTTTCTGAGTCTTTTAATTTGCTCATTTTAATTGTTTCATATCAGGGAGGTCATACAATATTTGCCCTTTTGTGTTTGGCTTATTTCACTCAGCATGGTGTCTTCAAGGTTCATTTATGTTGTTGTATACATCAGGATTTAATTCCTTTTTACAGCTGAATAATATTTCATTTTGTATATATACCAAATTTTGCTTATTCATTCACCGGTTGATGGACACTTAGGTTACTTCCATCTTTTGGCAATTATTAATAGTGCTGTTATCAATATTGGTGTGCAAATATTTGTTCAAGTCCTTGCTTTTAATTATTCTAGATATAGAAGTAGGATTCCCAGGTCATTTGTTAATTCTATACTTAATGTTCTGAGGAGCTGCCAAACTGTCTTCCACAGAACCTGCACCATTTTACATTCCCATCAACCATGAAAGAATGTTCCTATATCTCCACATCCTCTCCAACTTTTGTAATTTTCAATTTTTATTTTAACAGTAACATTCTAGTCAGTGTGACATGATATATCACCTTGTGGTTTTGATTTGCATTTCTCTGATGACTAGTGATGTTGAGCATCTTTTCATGGGCTTTTTGTCCATTTGTATATCTTCTTTGGAGAAACATCTATCTAAACCTTTTGCCCATTTTTTAACTGGGTTGTTTGTCTTTTTTATGTTAAATTGATGGGCTTCTTTATAAATTCTGGATATTAAGCCCCTATCAAATATGTGATTTCCAAATATTTTCTGCCTTTGAGTGGTTGCTATTTTACTTTCATAATGAAATCCTTTGATGCTGATGTGGGCTATGGATGGGAGGCTCTTTGTCTCTTCAGAGATAACCTAAACTATCTGTGACTTGTGGGTGTAGGATGATAAAAGGCTGTAGTCCTGCCCTTGGTGACCATGGCAAGGACTCCAGTCAGTCCCAGGAAACAGTTTAACAATGCAAGGTATATAAACTTTAAGTATTCAGGGAAAATGCAAACCAAATAAGCTAAAAGCTTATGTAGAATGCCTGAAGTCCATGTAAAAGCTTACCTAAGATATGGAAGATATATATGCTAATGCAAGCCTATTGAGAACTGAAACAAAGGGACCATTTGGCCTGTCCTCTCTGTATAAAAGGAATTTAAAAGTTTTGTTCAGAGCTCGGGATTGAAACAGAAAGCTCCCACATCCGCCAGCCGTCAATAAACCATTTTTCCTTCTCAAAATCATTCCTGAGTCCTGGCCTCTCTATACACAAATAATTGAATCTCAAATTCTCTCAAATTCTCTCAAATTCTACAACAATGCATAAAAGTTTTTAATTTTGATGACTTCCTAGTCATCAAATTCTTCTTTTGTTGCCTTGGGTGCAAAGTTTAAGAAATAATTGCCTCATACAAAGGAGAGACAGTCAGGGGATAAATATTTGCATTTCTTCTGCTTCCCATGGAAACAGAATTTCTCCTTCCCCCAGGTATTCTACTACAGAACTAATGGCAGGTAACTCTTGCCTCAGGCTGCACAACTCAATTGTTTATTACACTGAATTTGCTGTTCATGCTGCTTTGCCTAGAGGGCAAATTCTGGGATGGGGCAACCAAGCAGGAGAGGAGTTTGCAAGGTCAATCTTTCCTACCTCTAACAAGTCAGGGACACACATAAAGTAAGCATCATAGGGTCCAAAGTGCACTGGTGAGGGCTTAAGAGAGGGGTGAGGATGGGTTCCAGTAGTTCCTCCTAAGGTTCTTTGAATTTGTTTTGTTTTCTAGATTCAGAAATTGCCCAGTAAATGCAGTTAATTAACAGTTTTCCATACTTTTTGAGGAAGGAAACTATCTCTTCTGCTGCTTTTGCACAGGTTGTTTTGGAACAATGACCACACTAAGAACCAGGTCAAAAATGACCTGAAAAGCAGTAATCAGTAATTGGATTACATATCCCTGGATCTTGGGAACTAGGGTTTTATACCAGCAAGCTATGAGAGGGACTGGGATTGAGGACATTGCTGCTTCTTGCCAAGAGCCTGGGGGTATCAGCAGTGGTAGCCACTGCTCAGAGAGTGCAATTCACACCTCTTCCTCCAGCTCTTCCCTGGATGTGACAGTGTTCCATATGATAATCTCGATTTTTGAAAGAGTTGATTCAGACAGTTCTTGCTTATTTCACAGATGTTGAGGTAGAGAGATTAATTCTTGGACCTTCCAATGCTGCCATTTTCCCCTAAACTTCAGTCACTGACCCTGTTGATTTTTCTTTCTCTCTCTTGGCATCATTAATCTTCTCTCTACTGTCCTTTTAGACATCAGATCATTAGCATAATTCCTGATTCTTATTTTCCTCTCACCAATTTATCTTCAAACTCTGCAAAGCCTTGACTTTATTCCAGTGCTTTCAGAGTTCTCACCTCCAGAATTAAAAGAGAATAAAAGTATGTCATTTAAACCTCTAGGTTTATAGTTACTTCTTACTGCAGAAAAAGGAAACTAATATATATTCCAAGCAAAGTCTAGGTAGGTTCTCAGGGGTGAAGTTCAGAAGAAGATAAATGAGGTAAGTCTTTTAAAGACAAAAGATCACCAGCCGTTTATCTTCCATACTAGAAAACGAACATCTTTGAATGGGTTGATGAGGTGCCAATATCTGGATATATTGGCTTGGTAAAGAATAGATTGTATTCTTTACAATATAGATATTGTGTCCATTTTAAGATTCATCTGGTGTCTAGTAAGGATTTCATTGATGATAAAAAGCTAATTTGACATGCCAGGGCTTATCATCTCCCCTTGGAGGAAGGAAGATAACTCTGAGTTGTGTTCTACTCTGTTTCTCCGAGTTCCCTAGTGGGATTGAGCTCTAGTTGTTGAATGTAGCAATCTACTCAATAATACTTCTTTACCATCTTTCTCTTACTTTCTGACTCACATAGTGTGCCATTTATCCTCTTCAAATATAAATGACTTATACTCAAATCCTTGTCTCTGGGTATGCTCCTGAGAAACTTAATCTAAGATGCTATAAAATACCAAAAATTAAAGAATTTTAATATTAACCAGATATTTTGTCAACATTGATAGTTAACTTCTAGCAAGATAAACCAACTTTGGCTGACATCATTATTTAAGGAATTTATTAAGTAGATACATGCTAGTTAGCAGAATCTTTCTAAGAATGAGACATGCAAGTTTGCAATTAAGCAGCCACAGATAATTCCCCAAAACTAAGTTAAATGAATGATCAACTAAAGGAACTCTTTGAAATTGCCACTTCATACTAAATTTCTGCCCTAAAACTTGATCAAGCTGTCACAAGTAATGCTGCTGTTGCAACTGCTATTTCTGCACTGAGGACAAAATATTACTGCCAGGAACAGCCACCACTGACACCGAGAGGAAAAATGCTCTCCTATTTCCTTCAGCTTGAATCACCAGCACCTAATTCACCAAATGCATATGTTTGAGAGTCCATAGGTAACATGCCTGTGTTCTAACTGCAAGGGTAACTGGAGAAATGGGTATTTGGTTCTCAGCTTTAATAGTAAAAGTGACATCTGTTTCCTAATTAAATACCATTAGGTGAGTAATTCCTTAAACACAAAGAGGGCCTGATACTGTTTGACATTAAAAAAAAAAAAAAGAGAGAGAGAGAGAATTAGTAACTACAGTGCTCATTACTATTTTGAAAACCCTTTGACAATTTCTATTTTCAAATTTATATTTCTTTGAAATCAACCTCAAAGTTAGAGCAACAAGAGAAGTTTACCACTGACTGTATTGGGGGAGAATGTGAACTACAGGGTAAACTATTATCTATGAGGTACAGCAGTGCTCCAAAATGTGTTCACAGAGTGTGATGAGTGTGCCACAATGATGGAGGAGGTTGTTGGTGTGGGAGGAGTGGGGTGGGGAGTGGGAAGTATATGGCAACCTCTTATATTCTTTAATGTAATTTTTTTGTGATGTATATATCTTTAAAAATATAATTTACAAAAATGATGGGGTGAAGGGGTGGGGAGTGGGGTATATGGGAACCTCTTATGTTTTTTATGTTTTTAAAATTTTTAATGTAATGTTCTTTGTGATCTATTAACTAATTAAAAAATGTAAAAAAAAGGAAGTTTTAATCATATTACTAGACCATATCAGGGCTATATTATCTCCATTAATGTAAATAGATTCCAATTTTATCTGGCAGAGTTGGTGGTCTTTAAATATTCCCTACTATGCTTCACATACCAATGAAGTTTCTCCAAGAAAAACTTTCAGAGAAATTAAAATAGGTTATCTTAATCCTTGAACTTGCACACACATAAACTTTAATTATTTGATCATTAAGTTGACTGCAATGATATTAGTATACACAGTTTCTGGTTTTTTAAAATGCAGAAATATTTAGAGCCCGCAACAGATTCCGTTGTGTGAACATTCAGAAAGATCAGACTTTTAGGAACCCCAGAGAATTATGATCAATTTTTGCCAAAGGCAGTCTTCCTAAAAATCATATTTAAAAAATCTTGGGTATAACCTGTAGCTCTTAAATTGTGTGCAATTCTATAGACTAAACTAATGCTGTAGAAAATTCTGATTTGCATTCTTCAGAAATGTTCAAGGAAGACACAGTTGTTTTATTGGTTAGTAATTCCCTCTTTCTTTATATTAACTCCTAGGAGCTGTGTAATAATCATTACAATTCCCCTCATATCCCTTGTAAATCTGGATTAATTATCTTTATTGTGAATAAAGCCCAATATTACTAAATGAAGAGTTTGTAAATCAATGAGAAATGTGTTGAAATCTGTCATTTCCCACTTATGTAACTTTTTAAAAATGTATATATATATTATTTTTAAAGAAGCTTTAGTTTACGTAAATGTTATACCAAAAATATAGGGGATTCCCATATATGCCACCCCTACCCCTTCCACACTTTCCCACATTAACAACAACTTTCATTAATGTGGTACTAGTATGGCCTGTGCATGGATTCAAACTTATCCAATTCTATATCCAAGTATGCCTAATTCCTGGAAAGCCAATTAAGTGATATAGACTCTATAGGCTTTGAATATTCAGAAAGGATACAGATTGAATGTTTATTCGAACTTACATCCAGGCGGAATGTGGAATGTGGGTGATTTGTTAATTTAAGCTTACCTGGAATGTGAGCACTATGTTAATTCAAACCTACCTGGTATCCAAACAAACCTCTAAAACTCTAAGAAACTAACAAAGAAAGTCCTTTTTGCATGAAAGCACTGCTTGACTCCCTGCCGCTACATCCTCTGTATAAAAGGGACCTAGAAATCCTATTCAGGGCTCATTTTTTCAGACAGCAGTCCACCAGGCCCAGCTGGCCATTAATAAATTTTCCTTCTCAGAGATTTCTCCTGTCCTGGCCTTCAATACCACAATCACCTGACTTCTCTCTGTTATAACATCTCTCAGGGCTTGTCCAGAATCACTGAGAAGGCCAGAGATGGCAACAGTTGATTGCTCCTCTTGGACACCTCTGAGAAGGCCAGGAAGGCCTAGTTGAACTCTAGCTCAGGATACCCCTGGATCCTGTAAGTCCAGAAAGAGGTTGTGGACTCTACCAGAGCACTCCTGGAAGAAACCAGAGGCACCAGAAGATTTGAAAGAGACTCTGAGAATGAAGCAAGGAGCTCTACACACCAGATGGGTAAGACCTCCAGGGCATAGTGCAGGAAAAGCCTAATTCTGAAAAGTCAGAAGGGAAGCCTGATCAGCTCTCGAAAAGACCCTAGTACTCCCAAGGAGAAGGGAGGAAGCCATATGCTCTAGGTGTGAGAAAAGAAAGAAAGGAGGGTGGTTGTGTGCGTGTGATTGTGGAGACTGAGTGAGATGCAGAGAAACAGTTCTGTGGGGTGAGTGCAGAGTCTCAATGCATGGTTCATCTGGTCAAGGGCAGTCTGAGGGGCCTCCCTGCAAAGGGACCCTCTTTCAAGTCAGGGGTTTATACAGACCCACTAAGGCTAAGGCGCACTGTAAGCTCCTGCGAGGGATGTGGCTGGAGATGGATGAAACAAAAGGCTGAGTGTTGGGGTGGAAACATGGGGAATGCACAAAGTAGGGTCCCATTGGGTTGTATGCTGAAAAACTTTCCCCGGGCATTCCATGGAGATGTATATGGCATAAAATTCCAGTTGGGAAAGCTTAGAATGCTTTGTGAATTAGAATTGCTCACTTTCGGGATGGGCTGGTCCCAAGAGGGCACCTTTGACCCCCAGATCATCTGTAAAGTCCATGACATGGTAACTGGAAAGCCAGGGCACCCTGACTAGTTCCCATATATCAATGCCTAGCAGGACACTGTGAGTCAAAGTTCATCCTGGTTAAGGAAATATATGACTAAAGAAGCCAGGATTTGGCTGATTAAAAAGCCCAGAGGTGCTGTCCAAAGAACCAGGTCAAACAAACACCTTGCAAAGGGTCCAGAGGAAGTGAGCCCCAAATTTAGTGCCAACCAACCCATTCTAGAAGGGCCAGATGAAAATGATCTCCTGCTACCATATGTGGTTGCTCCTCCCATGCCCTTGCCGAGGAATGGGGATGAGCTGGTTTTCCCGAGCAGCATGACCTCACTGCCCCACAGCTGCCCCACCACTGTCTTCCCTAAGCAGCACAACCTTGCAGCCTTTCCCAAAGCCAGTTCCACAGCTGCTTTCTCCAAGTAACATGGCCCAGCTGCTCCTGCAGCTGGTCTTGCAGTTGCTTTTTCCAAGCAATGAAGCCTCTCCAACTCCACAACCACTGTCTCCACCAATCTTGGCCCCCAGCAGTGTAGTGCTGACCATTATTCAGAAAGAAGTTCCTGAAAGATGACAATTTAGACCATGGGGACCCCCAGTGACAGGTGGAGCAGGGAGACGGGCCTCCCTTCAGCTACCTTTCTGTGAAGCCTGAGCTCCAATTTATTACAATGCCAATGGCCAGATTCAAGGAGGAAACCGAACATTTGTATACCAACCCTTCACTACCACTGACCTCTTTAACTGGAAAAGGCACATTCCACCATACACAGAGAAGCCTCAGGTCATGACAGACCTCTTCCAGTCCATCATACAAACATACAAACCCACCTGGCCTGACTGCAAACAACTCCTCTTGACCTTACTCAACTTCGAGGAGAGAATGCAAATCACACAAAGGGCTCTAAACTGGCTCAAAGAACACCCAGCTGAGGGAACCCTGGACAGTGACCAAAATGCCCCCACACAGCTCCCAGATGAGGACCCACAGTGGGATCCCAGTGACATTACTGGAATCATAGGGCCTTAGTCAAAGGGTTCAGAGCTGGGGGCCAAAAGGTAGTAAACATGGCAAAGACCACCCAAGTCCTACAGACTCTCGATGAAAGTCCAGCTCAATTCTACAAGTGACTAAGCAAGGCATTTCATATCCTTTGTATACACACCTTTAACCTGAACATTCCTGAAAGCCAAACAATGGTCAATGAAGCATTCATTGCCCAATTACAGCCTGTCATCTGAAGAAAGATACACAAGTTAGATGGGTTTGCTGGCATGAACATTTTCCAGCTCATGGAGGTAGCCACCAAGGTTTATATCAACTGCAATGTAGAAACCAGGAGAGAGGAAAACTGGAAAATGGAAAAGAAAGCAGACCTTCTTGCAGCAGTAATAGTAGAAAGAAGCAAATCCATGTTAGGGAAAGTAAACTGGGATACTGCTGCCCAAAGAGGGGGTGCCCACCCCTAGTGCAAAATCAGTGTGCATATTGCAAGGGGGAAGAACATTAGACACATGAGCACTCCAACAGGTCACTCGACCTCAAGAAGGTGACCAAAACATTAACCAGGAGGGCAAGTGGGGTTCTGCAAACTAAGCCCTGTGTTCACAAAAATTTGGAAGGAAAACCTGCAAATCAGCTCCTCAGACTTGTGGGAATAGAGGGTTTTGATGAGGATTATTAGGAAAGACCAGGCTCCTATTCTCTCAGCCCCACAGAGCCTGTGTCAGAGTCCAAATTGGGGGCCACACCATACATATGATGGTTGACATTGGGGCTCAACAATCTGTAATGTCAGGCCATTATCAAAAAGACAAGCTACTATCATAGGGGCAACTGGTAAACGCACCCATTGGCCCTTTCTCCAAGCCAGGACCTGTAATATTGGGGGCAAAGAAGTCACTCATGATTTCCTGTATCTCCCGGAGTGCCCAGTTCCCCTCCTGGATCTGGACCTGATATCTAAACTACAAGCTCAGATTACCTTTGATGCCATAGGACAATCCACATTAATATTGGGACCACCAAAGCCTCCAAAAATAGCACTAACTCTCCCTCTGCAGGAAGAATGGAGACTGTTCTGACTTAGTGAAGCTGGACAATCTACCACCACACAGCTCTCCTTCAAAGATGTGCCCAAAGTATTGGCAGAGGACAACCTAACAGGGATGGCACATGACATTCTTTCAATTATTGTTGAAATAAAAGCCACAGTCAGCCCAGTCAGCATAAAGCAATATCTAGTTCTATGTGAAGGCAAGAAAAAGTCTGGCTACATATTCAGAGATTGCTGAATGAAGGCATACTAAAGCCATGCCAGTCTCCATGGAATACCCTACTCTTCCCAGTTAAAAAGACTGATGGGGATTATCATTGGCCCAGGACTTGTGAGCAGTCAACTCAGCAATAGTGACCCTATATGCGGTGGTCCCCAGCCCTTACACTCTCCTCAGCTTGATACCCTCATCAGAAGTCTACTTTTCATGCCTAGATCTCAAAGTGCCTCCTTCTGCATTTGAATAGCACCCCGGAGTCAATCGATCTTCACCTTTACATGGGACAACCCTAGCTCCAGTGAAAAGCAGCAACTAACCTAGACATGGCTCCCTCAGAGATTCAAAAATGGACCCGATATTTTTGGAGAAGCCGTGGCCAGTGATCTCAAGTCCTTTAAACCAGAAAGTCATAATTCTTTTCCCCTCCAATATGTAGATAACTTCATCCTCAGAAGTCCCACCTACCAAGCCTGTGTTAGTAGAACCCATGCCCTCTTAAAACATCTGCAACAAAAGGGCTATCGGGTGTCTAAAGAGAAAGCCCAAATCTGCCTACTCAGGGCAAGTATCTAGGTTATAAAATAGCACAGGGGTTATAAGACCTAAAAGGAAAGAAGCAATCTGTAGCCCACCTGAACCCATCATTCACCAAAAGTTGCAAGAATTCATCAGAGCAGCTGGATTCTGCCACATTTGGATCCCCAAATCTGGGGGCCCTCACTTGCCCTTTGTATGAAGCCACAAAGTGGGTAGATCATGATCCCCTGCTCTGGGAAAGCCCACCAAAAGACAATTTCACTGCTCTCAAACAGGCTCTGATGGAAGCACTGAGCCTTGGGCTTCCAGATCTCAGTAAACCGTTCTACCTCTACATCCATAATAGCCAAGGCATCACAGTAGGAGTACTCACTCTATACCTGGGTTCCTGACAAAGACCTGCAGCCTATCTATCCAAACAACTGGATGCTGTAGCCCAGCTTGTGCCTGCAAGCTGTAGCCACTGCAGCAATGCTAGCACTACAGGCCATACAATTTACTCTTGGGCAGCCTATGATTGTTCAGGTTCTGCATGCAGTAGTCATAATCTTAGAAGCCAAAGGAACACACTGGCTTACTAACAGCTGCCTGGTTAAATATCAGACCCTATTGTGTGAAAGTCTATCCATCCAACTGGAACTCATAAAAACTCTCAATCCAGTTACCCTGCTACTTTTTGAGCTGGGGGTCCCAACACATAACTGGCTGGAGACATTGCAAGAGGTGTATTCCAGCAGGCGAGACCTCCAAGAATAGCCACTACCAAATCCTGGCATTATGTTCTTCATGAATGAGAGTAGCTTTGTTCAGGGCAGTGACCAGCAAGCAGGATAAGCTGTGTTGACCTCTGAAACCACATTGGAGGCTCAGCATCTCCCAGATAACACATCAGCACACACACAAAAAAACAAACTCATTGCCCTTTCACAAGCCCTACAACTTGCGGCTGGCACCAAGGTTAACATCTACACAGACACCAAATATGCCTTCCTTACTCTGCACATGAATGGAGCCTTATACAAACAAAAAGGACTCATTAACTTGGGAGGAAAGGACATTAAATATGGCACACAGATTCTGGAACTACTAAAAACAGGTTGGGAGCCCATCAAAGTAGCCATTATGCAATGCAAGGGACACCAGACAAGCCATAGCCCCATTACTCAAGGAAATTGGAGGGCAGATGCTAAAGCAAAAAGAGTCACATAGGAGGGGTTCCTATCTGAGGACCTGGCCACTGCCCTCATTCCCCTAATCTCTTAATTATCAGAAACTCCAGTATACACTGCCTACTCTTGTCCCACAGCCTCTGAATCACTGGGATCCACAATATACTCAAGCCAAGAGAGAATGGATACTCTCTGAGAGTGGGACACAAGGAGCAAATGGGTGGTGGACATGTCTGATCACAGAATAGTTGTGCCTCAAATATTAGCCACAACTGTAGTTCAAGACTACCAAGAAAATACACACTTGAGAAAAACCCATCTTAAAGAAGGGTTAGAAAGATTCTTCTACATCCCAAGTCTAGCCACGATCACCAATGCCTTATGCAAGTGGTGCCTGACATGTGCAAAGAATAATCCTTGCCAGTGACCCACAAGAGCCCCAGAAGTCTAACAAATCAGCAATATGCCTCTCAAAGATCTAGTAGTTGATTTCACCAAAATGCCACAATCTGGAGGCTACAAATACCTCCTAGTCCTCATTTGCACCTTTTCTGACTGGGTGGAAGCCTTTCTTACTCGAACCAAAAAGGGTGAAAAAGTGGCCAATGTTCTGCTCAGGGAAATCATTCCTTGACATGGGTTACCCCTCTCAATTGGCTCTAACAATGGACCCAACTCCATTTCTGAAATCACTCAAAAGATTGCCAAAGCACTGTGCATCTGATGGAAACTGCACACAACTTATCGTCCTTAAAGCTCAGGGAAAGTAGAGTGAGTGAACCATACAATAAAAACTTATATTGTCAAGATTTCTCAAGAAACTGGGCTAACATGGGTACAAGTCCTCCTGAGAGCCCTCCTCCAAGTTTGAACCAGCACAAGCCGAAAGCTAAGCCTAACCCCTTATGAAATTCTTTTGGGAGCCCCCCCCCCTTAATCTGAAATATAGAAGGGGATCTCAGAGGAAGAGGAAAATTATCAATAGCTCAGCAAATGATCAGCTAAGGAAAAACCCTACAAAACCTGCATAACTGGGTCCAAGAAAGGGCTCCCGTTAACTTAAGCAGCTCCATACTCCCATTCAAACCAGGAGATGCATTCTGGATTAAAGACTGGAAATTAGCTCCACTAATGCCTTGATGGTGAAGACGCTATCTTGTCATTTTATCCACTCAGTTAAAGTAGCTGAAATCACCCTGTGGATACACCATAGCCAGGTCAAGTGAGCTGCCCCAGTGTACTGGACCTGTATTCTAGATACCCACAACACAACGAAACTTGTCTTACAAAAGAACAAAACCCCAAGCCTTGCCCCAGTCACACCCCAGAACTGACTGGTCCACACATGGCTGAAGGTTAAGGATGGAACACTGAGCTCTGCTCCAATCACATCCCAGAAGCCGATTGATCTACACATAACTGAAGAGTAGGAATCTGCTTTAATCCTAGTTACAATGTCCCTTCAGTTATTTTCCCTACTCCTATTCCTGCCCGCCCCCAGTCCCAAGTTGGCACCACAGAATGTGAGCCATGTATCCAAGAAGTGCAAACAGGGGCCCATGTCACTACTACATTAATATATCATAGCCATTACACCTATAAGGGCCACATAACCACCTGACAGTTTCACGAAATCTACTATGGTGTCTGTAACGTATCTGGCCAAATAACTTGCTATGACCTCAAGCCCCCAATAGTTTCCCATAAATGGGAAATAAGAGTGTTTAATCAAGACAGGGAGCTACTTAACTCCACCCCAGTCACTGGCCAAAACCAGTGAGTGTGCCTCCTATTTGACATATGTCAGGTCTTAGATTCTCTGGTATACTATGGAACACCGTCTGTGGAGGGCTCAGCTGGGAGCAGGAATATACTCATAACAATAAGTATTTGTGCACTCCAGTAATGTAAAATACAACCCAAGGGGAGGCTTCTGGTGCAAATACATAGGTGCATTCTACTGCCTCTACTGGTCCTGTGTCACCTGGGCCACCTGGGACATGGAAACAACTATACAAACTGTTGTCCTCACCAAAGGAACCACCCCAACTAACTGTCAACATGGTCAGTATAACCCCTTAGACCTCACAATCCTAAACCCTGAATCCTCACAGACCCAGGGAGTCCAAATGGACCTCCACATTGACAGTAAAGGAGTAGACCCAGAAGCCTACATGTGGGTTGGGTATCGGGAACACCCACTCACAAGTAAAGCCCACTCTGTGTTCCACTCCTTCTATGAAGAAATGGAAAGACACTTTTCCATTTCGCAATTAGCAAAAAAACTCTTTATAAACCTAGCTGAGGTAGTAGGGACAGCCTTAAATTCTCCTCATGCTATGTGTGTGGAGGTACTAATATGGCAGACCAATGGCCCTGTGAAACTAGAGAATACAATTACAGCCAACCATACAAAGAAACTGGCCTCTCAGCCATCCCCTGAGATGGTATGTGGCCCTTGCAAACTTCTGTCATAGGAAAATATTGTGCTTCAAGGGTATGCCTAAACTTCTCTCTATCTGTTGGAAACCTAACATGTATTGGGGGACAATTCCAAAATCACACCACCAGTACAATGTAACCTTGGGAAACATGGAATGAATCTGACCTCATTCTCATAAATCTTACTTTTCCGAAATTAATCGCAGTGTGGAACTCTAATGCAAAGAGTCCCTTACTGCCCCAAATGGTCTGTACTGGACCTGTGGGAGTTGCATTCTGAGAACTTCCCCAAAATTGGTGTGGTACTTGTATGCTCAGTACAACAAAACCCTCCTTCTTACTCATTCCCTTAGCAGAAGGGAAAGAGCTGAGCCAACTAGTATATCAAAACATAAGAGATACAAGGGCTGTCATTACCTGGGCAGATGATGAATGGTTCCCTGAGTGCATAGTCAGTACTATGGGCCAGCAACTTGGGTGGAGGATGGTATGTGGGGTTATTGGACTCCTAACTTTTTGCTAAACCAAATCATTTGCTTATAAGCTTTGGTAAAAATAATAACTAATGAAACCAGCCATGCTCTAACCTTACTAGACCAACAGCAAACTAAATTCAGGATCGCTATCTATCAAAACTGTCTTACCCTAGACTGTCTCCTGGCAGTTGAAGGGGAAGTTTGTGGAAAGTTCAATCTCTCTAGTTGCTGCCTTGAACTAGACAGCACAAGAAAGGTTATCAATGAAATTACATGTAAAATGATAAAAATTGCTCATGTTCCAGTGCAAACCTGGAATGGTTGGAATTTAAGTAACCTCTTTGGAAATTGGCAGCCAATAGCAGAAAATTTCAAACTTCTGGTGGGAATAATTGTCTTCCTTGTAGGAGGATGCACCACGCTTCTTGTCTCTTCCCTTTCATCATAAGTAGGATACATATCCTAATAAATGGTATAGTAAAAGCACAGACAGCCACCTATCTCATGGCTCTATATACATACCAGTCAGTCCAAAGTGACTCTGACATTAGTGATACTGAAGCTTAACAACCTTAGCAGGCATCAAAGGGGGAAAGTAATATTGTTTATGCATGAATTCAAACTTATCTAATTCTATGTCCAAGTATGCCTAGTTCCAGGAAAGCCAATTAAATGATATAGTCTTTATAGGCTTTGAATATTCAGGAAGAATGCAGACTGAATGTGTATTTGAACTTACATTCAGATGGAATGTGAGCAATATGTTAATTCAATCTTACCTAGAACGAGAGTGATATGTTAATTCAAACCTACCTGGTATCCAAACAAACCTCTAAAACTCTAGGAATTTAACAAAGAGGGTTCTTTTTGCATAAAAGCACAACTTCACTCCCCGCTCCTACATCCTCTGTATAAAAGGGACCTAGAAATCCTATTCGGGGCTCATCCTTTTTGGGCAGAAGTCTGCCAGGTCTGGCCAGCTGTTAATAAATCTTCTTTCTCAGAGAGTTCTTGAGCCCTAGTCTTCAATACCGCGGTCACCCAACTTCTCTTCGCTTTAATAGTATATTTGTTATAATTGATGAACACATATTAAAGCATTGTACTAACCAAGGACTATGTTTTACATTATAGTTTACACTTTGCTTTGCACAATTTTTTAGGTTTCAACAAAATGAATAATGGCCTATATTTATCACTATAATGTCATGCAGGACAATTCCAATGTCCAAAACATGTCTCCATGTTATACCTACTCTTCACTCTCCCTCCCCTTAGAACCTTTTGTCACTGCCACAGTTAACAGTGACTCAAACAGTGGGGGTCCTGGGTGCTTTAGAGACATCTAGACACTATAGGAGGTCAGACAATCTCAGGAATTTGGCACCCTGTCAATGGGCCTCACTTTGGAAAATATACTCCCTAAGGTAACAGAGTTAGATTGATTTATAATTTCCCTACATATGGCTCTTCTGCCTCTTTTATTTGAACCTATAATTAGCAATATAGTCACTAAATATATGTCCCAGAGTCTTAAATCTTCAGTCTGTTCATATGCTAGTCGAGCCCTGAATCTCAACACCTACTCACCTGGGAGTGATATTGGACTCAACCAGGACAACTAACGAAGGAATGATGGACAGTGCCCATCCCAGGAAGCTGACACTGTATCCAACTACAAGCTATACAGTTCCATCCATCTGCCCCCATGAGATCTAAGCCCCCTCTCAATTGTAACTTGTTTTTTGTTTTATTTTTCCCCTGCCTTACTGTGTAAGTCTGACCAACTGAATCATAATAAGATATGATTATGTGCTTGAATGCATTTGGAAAATTTGTTTGTGGATTCTTACCTATCTTTTAAATTTCCTTCCTGGTTATTCCATTCCCAAGTAAGACTCTGTTACTCTGGCATCCATCTGCATATACTCAATTTAAATATTCCACCTCCAACATTTATTTTAAGAGGCTTCCCATAGCAGCCTTAACTCAATAACTTCTTTTAGATGCTTTGTCCATACTGCAAACATATTACAATCTTTAAGTTACCTTCCCCAAAATGTAGACTATTCTTAAGTAAGCACAAATTTGTTCTTTTTAAAAATGACCATCCTTTTCCTAATATAGCCTATATATGTATATGTGTGTATTCAAGCCTTTCTAATTCTGTATCCAAGTTTGTCTAGTTTCTGGAAAGCCAGTTAAGTGATATGAACTCTAGGCTTTGTGTACTCAGGAAGGAAATAAACTGAATGTATATTTGAGCTTACATCCAGATGGAATGTGGGTGGTATATTAATTCAAGCTTACCTGGAATTCAAACAAACCCCTAACCCTAACAAACTAACAAAGAAAGTCCTTTTCACACCAAAAGCATCACTTGACTCCTGCTCCTGAATCCTCTGCATAAAAAGGACCTGGAAATCTTGCTCAGGCTCAGTTTTTTGGACAAAAGTCCAGCGGGCCTGGCCAGTTATAATAAATCTTCCTTCTCAGAGAATTCTTGCATCCTGGCCTTCAATACAATGACCACTGACTTCTCTCTGCTGCCACTACATTCCTTCAGAAGAATTATAGGTGGGCATGGTGTTGTCAACTGGGCAGACATAAGACATTTTTTGAGCCAACTCAGCCTTTCTTTCCTCATTTATGGCATACTATCTGTCTAATATTTTTCTTATTCTGATTTACTTTTTTAATAGCATATTATTTAGGATTTTCTCCCTAGGCTCAAATGGAAACAGAAAAGAAGTCCAGGGGTTGCATCTCTGAGGACAAGGTATGCTCCAAAATGGCTGGTCATTTTCAAAAATAATTATGGTGGTTTAGGGCAATGTACATCAGAAAAACAAAACAACACAGCATGTTCTTAAACTTAACCCACTCCTTAGGGTGTGAATCCATTGTAAATAGAACTTTTGATGAGCCTATTACAGGTAAAGGTGTTTTTTATATTTGTTTTGTTTTCTTTTGTTTTTGTTAGTCCATTAAAAAGAATTTATTGGGAAATGGAGGAAAGAATACAGCTTGCTGAAGAACGGGAGAAGAAGATGGAAATACACACCAAGATTTGGTGAGGGCTCCTCAAGGCAGAGAGGGCCAAAAGTTGGGTTTTAATCCTATTACTGGAACCTTTTATAACTAAAATGAAATTCAGACATAAAGGGAAAGCCAGAGGGAGCAGCTAGAAACTGAACATCAGTGTAACTGGAAGAGAAGATAGAGACCAGCAGAGGCCACCATGTATGTTGCCATCAGACAGAGATCCCAGGTCCAGGGATCAGCAGCCAGCCCTGAATGCCAGTCTTCAGGAGGAAAGTACCACCTTGATCATGCCTTGATTTGAACTTCTCTTCACCTAAAAACTATTAGCCCAAAATTCTCATTGTTTAAACCAACCCATTGCATGGTATTTGTTTGAGCAACTAAGGAAACTAAAATAATCATCTTAATCTTAGCTCATGGTAGTATCTCTTTGTGCGAGGGACAGGCCTTTTCCAAAGCTGCCCACAATCCCACAATCCCTTCATTTTATTGTGTGATTGCTCCTTGATCAGTTAATTTAGGCCATAGCTCCTGTTATTCATAAGAAATTAGTATGTAACAGTTCTGTTTTGTCTTCTGAGCCTATAGTTTCTAATATCTTCTGTGGGTTGTTACAAGTCTTTGAATCCTGACCTCCTTTAGTCAGGTGTCAATATCTTTATATCCTTTCACTTGCGGTGGTCTAGCCCTTTTTACCTCCAGGAAAGCACTGACATATCATCATCCTCCAAAATTAATTAAGATTCTGTCATCTAGATTTTAACCTAGCCCTAAAGTAAATATCATGAATACCGTTCTGAATTAAAGTCTTCATTCATAAAATTCTACCCAGGGAATAATTTCACTTTAGAGTAAGGTTGATTGAAGACTTTTAAGGGCATAGTATTATTATCTTAAATACTGGCCTACAAGTAGCAGATACTTTGGAATTCACTGGAGGCCACAAAGTACTATTAATAGTATCAATATATTAGAAGCAATTATTTTGTTTGGAAACAATGGTATCAGTTGTAACGGCCATTGGAGTCAAGGGTCATATCAAGCACTTCAGGTGTGCCAACAAACTCATTATCAAAGAAATTAGATCATTTTGAAACTTTTAGTAATTCTGAAACTGTCCTTATTGGAATGCTAACATAGTCACCACCACGGGCAATTAACAGAAAGAAATGGTAAAAATCTTTGAACCTACATCCTTGACTGAGTCTCTTAACTCTCTTTACTGAAGGAAGTCTGGGTTGAAATACATGTTCATTGTCTTTTCTTCTTTTTAAGATTTTATTTATTTATTGAATTCCCCCCCCTCCCCTGGTTGTCTGTTCTTTGTGTCTATTTGCTGCGTCTTGTTTCTTTGTCCGCTTCTGCTGTCATCAGCTGCACGGGAAGTGTGGGCGGCGCCATTCCTGGGCAGGCTGCACTTTCTTTCGCGCTGGGCGGCTCTCCTTATGGGTGCACTCCTTGCGCGTGGGGCTCCCCTACGCGGGGGACACCACTGCGTGGCGCAGCACTCCTTGTGCCATCAGCACTGCGCATGGGCCAGCTCCACACGGGTCAGGGAGGCCCGGGGTTTGAACTGCGGACATCCCATGTGGTAGATGGACGCCCCAACCACTGGGCCAAGTCCATTTCCCCGTGTCTTTTCTTCTTACATTAAGTAACTCCCAAATTGTAATGAGAAAGTTACTTTTACATCTATTTTCTTCTTTTATTTTACTAATGAAAAACTTTATAATTGTTTAGCACAAGATCACATAGCCCTTTGGAGTTAGTGTTTAAGTAGATATTCAATGGGAAGTATTGGCTTTTCTATCTGTTTGTAGTATCCATCTTTCTTTGCTATCTCTGTCAGTATCCTGCCCCTACTTCAGGAGCATTTCAAATATATTTTGTTCCAGGATGCTTTTTGTTCTCTTGAGGTGGGCTATGGGTGGGAGGCTCTTTGTTTCTTCAGAGATAACCTTAACCTAAGCTGTCTGTCCTGACTTGTGGGTGTGGGATGGTGAGATGCTGCAGCCCTGCCCTTGGTAACCATGGCAATGACTCCAGTCCCAGGAAACAGTTTATCAATGCAAACTATATAAACTTTAAATATTCAGGGGAAATGCAAACCAAATGTGCTAAAAGCTTATCTAGAATGTATGAAGTCTATGCTAAAAGCTTACCTAGGATGTGGAAGATATATGCAAATTCAAGCCTATTGAGAACTGAAACAAAAAGACCATTTGGCCTTTCTTCTCTGTATAAAAGGAACTTGAAAGTCTTGTTCAGAGCTTGGGATTGAAACAGAAAGCTCCCAAATCCAGCTGGCAGTCAACAAACCATTTTTCCTTCTTAAAATCATTCCTGAGTCCTGGCCTTTCTATATGCAAATAATTGAACCTCTCTAAAATTCTACAATACTCTCAACTAACAGAAACTTTCCTCTTTTAAATTGTCATAATATTTTGTGGCACTTATCACATATTGCTGCTTTATGTTCAACATATCCTCATTCCTGAACTTGAGGGATGACTGAACAACATATGGAGATTGAAGCACACACTCAGAAGGTATTTACTGGACCAATTTGAATTGTATGAATTCTGAATCAGGTAATTTGAAATAACTTCATGCCTTAAAAAGAAGACCCTAATGTCCTCAGGTTGCCATGTGATAGTGGGAGGAAAACACACTTTGGAGTGAAGTAAAACACGATTCAAATTCTGGTTCTAAAACAAACTAGCTGTGTGATAAATAAGATATTAAACTTTTCCAAGCTTATCTTTTTAATGTGTATAATGGAGTTGTAAAAGGTACTTATCAAAAGCAAGTTCTTTTTTCCTGATCCATCTTAAAGCCAATTCTTTAGACAACAAGGATTCAAAAAAGAGAATTCTATTTATTTGCACAAGAAAGGTCAGTCACTATAGATGACCCAAAAACTGCCTCTCTGCTCTGCAGAAATTCTAATATTTTGTAACACTAGGGTGATAATGAATAATTGGAGTGGAGCTGGACACAGGTTCCTTCATTAATAAACATTAAGGGGTTGAACAAGCTGGGGGTGGATCCCAAATAAGGGGGAGTTACAAAGTTATAATCATTTTAAAAGTCAAGTTTATGAACTAGAACAGTACAGAGTAGACTTTAGTCACAAGGTTTCCCATATGGATATTAAACAGAGGAGGGTAGAGTGCTTACCATTCCAGTAGTAAGCACTCAGGAGTTTGAGCTCAATCTAGAATTACCATCACAAAGGTAGGCACACGCAAGGGTGAGGTTATGTCTAGAGTAACCATAAACAGGGGTGGGACCACTCTAAAAAGCTTCAGTCATTCAGGAATTAATTTTTTGCTATTTTATAATATGAACACATCCATATAATGATTTAGTAATCATAATTATTTTATATTCTTAAGTTAACTGGTTACATTACCTCACTTACAATAACACCTAATTTTTGGGGATTTAGAGTAGCAAATTAAAAGCTAGTATACAGGGAAGCAGATTTGGCTCAATTGATAGAGTGTCTGCCTACCACATGTGAGGTCCAGGGTTCAAACCTAGGGCCTCCTGACCTGTGTGGTGAGCTGGCTCACATGCAGTGTTGATGAGGGCAAGGAGTGCTGTGCCATACAGGGGTGTCCCCATGTAGGGAAGCCCCATGTGCAAGGAGCTCACCCCATAAGGAGAGCAGCCCCATGCAAAAGAAATGCAGCCTGCCCAGGAGTGGCATCACGCACACACAGAGTTAATGCAGCAAGATGACACAACAAAAGAGACACAGATTGCTGGTGCCACTGAAAAGAATACAAGTGGACACAGAAGAACACAAAGTGAATGGACAGAGAGCAAACAACTGGGGGCAGGGGAAGGGAAGAAAAATTAAAAAAATAAGTAAATAAATCTTTAAAAAAAAAAAAGAGCTAGTATACAATAATGTGTATTGCTACCAGATTTTATTTAGGTTCTTGGCTATGCCACAGAAATGGATTTCAAGAGCACACCAGGTGAGTTAGACCAGTAATTTTATTCAGGTAGGGAAGGAAGAAATGGGAGAAAATAACAGAGCGGTGGTCCTGAGTAGAGAGGAGGGGGGTGAAAAGTGATAAAGCAGGCTGATTTATAAGCTACAATTCCCTGTTATAGGTTATAAATCCCCAGGTTTACTTGTGTGGCCACATGGTAGAGGAAAAAGGGTGAGAGCAGAGCACAGAGGGCAGGAACAGGTCCAGAGACAAGAGGGAAGTGTATGTGCAGGCCTCATGGTCTGCTTTATAAACTTAATTATTCCACCCCTTTGCTAATGGCAGGGGAGGGGTTCCAACTGTTTGCTGTTTTGATTGAATACCCTACCTATCAATCCCCCAGTGAGGGCCCAATGATAAAGTCCTTGGGGAATATTCAGGGCTTTTCCTGGCTTCCAGAATAAGTCTTTGTTCTGGATTGCAGAATCTTCAGGGTAGGGATCGTCCAGCAGCCATCTTGGGGGTTACTGATGTCCACATGGACTCTGCCAGGCTCCAGATCTGTCTATTGATTTCCTATCTTACTAACCTGCTTCATTTCCCCTCAGAGAGTTTACACCTTTAATCTTAAAGGGGTGCTAAAGGGAGATGATCTTTTTTCTATAGCTACTTCCTTCTGGTTAGGGGCTGAAGGCCCTACCTAATGAGGTGTAGAACTCTCTTATTGTTCTATCCTGAATGGAGGAAGACAGATCTGACATCCTGTGTGAAGCTTGATGAAGTCCCCATATGGCTAATAAGATGTTGATTCTGGAAGAAATAAACTTAACTAGAATTCTGAGAATATATGGTTCCACTAAGAGGACAGGGGACCACAGAATTAGAAAAGGCCAGGTGCCTGCAAAGTCTGTATTTTCCCAAAATTGATGGGAAAGAGTATTTTTCCTCCAGTAGAATGGGAAGAGGCATTGCCCTTTTTAATTAAAATACAAGAGATAAAAACAGACAAGGTTTCTTTAAGGGATGTTTAGTTCCCCCCCCCCCCCCCCAGCACTAGGCATTTGGACTAGAGTTAGAGGGAATAGCTGACTTTGTCATAGACACTACTTAGCTTTGTCTCTTGAAGAGGTATTTCAGGTCATTCAGTGACTGGCATCTGTACATCTTGTCAGGTGCTTCTGATAAGCTGGCACTTTCTTCACAGCTGGCTTCACTCAGGATTAATGCACCAAGCTGGACATTTTTTTAATAGCTGTAGGAGTAATTAGAACTACAGGGTAAAGTTCCTTACATTCTAGTGAGGCTTATTTAATTGCCAGGCTTTGATCAGAACTTGATTTCCAGGTCCTGGGTAAGGAAAGATTGCCTATGGACCATCTCAAGGGGGCTAGGCTGAAGTGGGTCCTAGCCACCTCATTTGCTGTTTCCCTTTTGGTGGGAATACACTTAGCCCTGGTAGGATGGCATGTGGATCTGCTAGTCCTTTCCAGGATATGAGCGGGACAGGTTCTGGAATAAGGGCTAGGATGGAGACATGGGCTAAGCACATTCATTAACTATTTAGAAAATGAAGTTTACCAGGACTTTTAACATGTTCAATGTCCTTCTGCAGGTAATCTAGAATAGAAAAGACATCACTATAATCATCAGACATATATCTGAATAGGATATAGGCAGAGCACTTATTACTAATTAATGTACTACTCAATTCATAAGTTTCTCTTTGAGCTGTAATTAATAGATATAAGTTTCAGATTTGTAATACCTTACATGTTATCTCTCCATGAGAGCAAGCTATAATGCCAATTGTGTTTAAGTTCTACTCACGGTACTCCTCCAGTGATCATTGCTCCACTTGGTATGTTCTTTGCAAAAGCTGCAGCACCATTGACCCTAGAGAGAAGCAAGGAAAGTAGTTTCTAGTATTCCACCAGCCTGGTGCATAGCACTCTTTGGCATTTTGAAACAGTGCCAGTCTGGAGGCAATATCCATTGTATATTTGTCTATCTTGAGCCATTGTTGACTGCTGCAGGGGTCAATTTCAGGAGGACAACCAGAGATGTAGTAGATACATTTATTGTTTTAGGGGTCAATGACTAAACTAGTCAGTAACTCATATGGAGAGGCAACCTGCAGTGTATTCAAGGCCTGGTTTGAATGCACAAGAGAGTTTGACAATGCTGAAGTCTATCTCTTGATTTTCATACATTTTTAAACATTTCCAATGCAGTGTGTTATATATAAAATGAACTTTTTAGTACTTTGATTTTTACTTCCACACTTTTACCATGAAGATATTAATTAGCAGGTATTTTACTTTAGCAGTAGAGGAAAAACTACTTTTTCCATTTTTAAAATGAAAACTGAAGATTATCAATGGGATCAAGGTAATTTTTCATTACCGCCACTTGAATATACACATTGAGGTGACTTTCAGACAGATTTCATTGTTGTGAGTTACTTTTTTGGCCATTAATATCAATTTAGATTTCTAGTTAATAATAACTTCTTAGAACTAACCAATTAAATGCTTCAGTTTGAAAGATGCTTTCACAAACTATAATTAACCCCAACCATATAGACTGGTTAATTTACCTTAGACTTCCATTATTAACCAGTGGAACTTATTTTATTTATTTAAGGGTGAGCAGCCCTATATTTTTTAACTTAATTTCATTAAATATGAACTTAGAGTTTTCATTTGTTAATTTAATATTATCATCCTGATATATGAAATTATACACTGAGCAAATAGGCAGACATGAATAGTTTGACACAGAAACACAACTTAAAGTTACTTAAAACTTTCATTTTTTTTACAAAATAAGTTTAATTGTAAAACAACATTTGGAAGATTTTCTTGAAGGCTTATTTTCCTCCAATTTGCACTATGACCATGCTGTTTTACACAAGAATTTTGTTCCTTAATTAATAGCTTATAACTAAAATGTTCCCAATTCTTTAATACAATTTTCCTTTGCTTCAGAACTTTATATTTCACTTTGACTTTAGCAGACTTTGGATGAGCAAGACTGATTATATGTATGTTAATTGAGACTATAAAAGCCTCAGGGAAACTGGTTTCTCTCATGAATTGCCACTTTAGGAACCCTGATAGTTCAAAGCAGGAGAACTCCTTTACTTCCCAGTCATCAGAGAAAAAAGGACTGGTGGCTGCTGGACTGGAAGAGTGACCTGAGGGTCAAGAATTCCACCAGGCAGCAATTTAGTCTACACTTGGAGTCATGAGAGAAATCAGGGTTACTAATACCAGTAGGACAGGAGACAAGGATGTCTTGAGTTTGTTTTCTCCTGAGCCATAGGGGCAAAAACTGTTACAAAATGATTATAAGCAAAGGCAAGTTGTGAAGCTAGACTTGAAGTGACCATAAATGAAGATGAGGTCGATTTAGAATTTACACTTACAATAGTAGGTTTAGGCTAAATCCACCCAGTTATAATTTCAGTTATCCTTCTGCTGTCTTATAATATAAAGGAATCTATAAATAATCTTACTTCTGAGTTACAGTTTCTAGTAAATTTTTACCTTAAGGTAAATCTGGTACCTTTATTAACTAAGCCATGAGAATTTTATTAGTAACAACTCTGTGAAGTTTCTTTAAATTTTTAACAATTAAATAAATTCCACTTGTGATTTATGCATTAAACCTACTAGCAAGACAGTATTGATATTTAAAGTTTCATTTTTAGGTTACCTTTCACTGTTATCCAATTTCAAACAGGTGAACACCAAATCTGATTTCTTAGGCACAAGCAAACTGACAAAGTTAAACAGATGTCAAAGTTGAATGCAAAATTAAGCACAGAGTAAAACAGAAGAGAGAATTTTATACCTTTAGCATTTCTAGGAACTCTTTCACTTAATTGATGGCACATGAGCTTTCTTATTTTTCAGGAAATGTTTAGTAACTGGTTTGAATTTTGATCTTTATTCACATTTTTATAAGCACAACTGAGTTTATATTGAGAAGTTTGAGGTTTATTTCCTCATTTCTTTAAGGAGACGTGACATGAGGTTTCTGGGCCTCAGATTTATCTGTTTTCTTTCTTACACTGGTTTAACTTGAATTCAGGATCCTATACAGAGGCTGCTTTCAGCTATACTGTGACCATTTAGACCAGCAATAGGCAGAATTTCCTGATTCCTAAGAGACTCTTATAAGGAGTCTGCTGGTATGCTAGAGACTGCACCCATTATTCTAGAAATAATGAAGAAACACCTTTTACTTGACTGTTCCGGCATCCCAGAGTCCTAGTCTGAGTAAAATTCACATATCCACATAATTTGGAGCCAAATCCCTGTCTAAACATTCCAAGAATTTCAAATTCAGAGCTTAACTGGTCTACAAATGTCCTTGTGCATAGGTCTTGGGGGTATCTGATTTTAGATTTCAGATTAATGAGCCCAAGATGAATTGGTGGGAGGACTGAGCAGTGGCCCCAAATCAAGGAATTGAGACATCTGTCCCAGGGGATATTTGGCTGCTCTCTGAATGGATGGGCCCAAGGAATGGGGGCCATTCATTTTCCTGCTCTGGTTCTTGGCACCCCTACATTCTAGAGTCCAAGACTGATTGACCCAAATAGAAGTTCCTGAGTTAAATCTCAGAAAACATTTGGCTGCTCTCTGATTCCCGCCACCCCAGGGAATCATAAAGCCCCTGCCACTGGGCATGCCTGGGGCAGTCCTGGACTTGGGAGACAGGCTGAATAGATTTCAACCTGAAGCTGCCAAGCCAAATAGTGGTACTTCCTCCTATCCTTCCAGAAGGCCTAGACACAGTCTTAGTTCTATAACTTTGCTGTCTGATAGTTTCCCAGCTAAATGGCCATCAAAAGGCCATTAAGTGATTAATGATCAATTGCTCTAGCTAATAGGCTTTGGGGTTCTGAGGCAATAGCTTCCTTGCTAGACAAAGGAACTTTCCCAGTTTTACAGTTGTTAAAACATTCCAAAGCATTCTAACACAAATTTGCAAAGAGAGAAATTCAGTAGCAAGAAGTAGAAAGGTAAAACATGGGTAAAGATAAATTATGCAAAGGTATCCAGGCCTGTGACACCCCTGGGGAAGGGAATCCCACAGCATCCATTTTGACTCTTCCCACTGCCTTCCTACTTCATTCCCCCAGGTAGCTGGATATGGTCAGATAGGAATGCTGCTTGCAAAGGCATGGACATGGGAAGCCCTTGGCTGCTCTCTGGCTCTCCATCACTGCCATGTGCTCCCTAGGAGAGAGAGTGGGAGAAGGCAACCGTTACTGGCCTCGGAGGGCAGAGCCTCCTGCTGTTCAAAGGGTTTGAAAGAGTGGTGCAGTGAACTTCTGTCCTGTGCCCCAGCCCTCCTGACTGGGGTTAGATCTAACAAGGTGGAGGATTACAACCTTTGCGGGCTCATAGGTGAACCCATTTAAAATAGAGAACAAAGGGAAGGCATTAAACAGGTTATAGGCTATAGTTTCACTCACAAATTAACTCCTGGACTGGCTTACCAAATATGTTACCAGATTTTATTTAGGTTCTTGGGTATGCTGCAGAAATAAATTTCAAGAGCACACCGGGTAAGTTAGGACAGTAATTTATTTGGTAGGGAGGGAAGAAAAATGGAAAATAACAGAGCAGGGATCCCAGGTAGAGAGGAAGGGGGTGAAAAGTGATAAGGCGGGCTGATTTATAGGCTACAGTTCTCCATTATAGGTTATAAATCCTCAGGTTTACTTACATGGCCACATGGCAGAGGAAAAAGGGTGAGAGAGCTGTGCGGAGGTCAGGAATGGGTGCAGAGGCAAGAGAGCAGAGCACACACAGGCCTCATGGTCTGCTTTATAAACTATTAATTATTCCACCCCTTTGTTAATGGCAGGGGAGGGGTTCCAGCTGCTTGCTGTTTTGATTGATCACCCTGCCTATCAATTCCCCGTGAGGGCCCAATGATAAAGTCCCTTGGGAACATCCAGGGTTTTTCCTAGCTTCCAGAAGAAGTCTTTGTTCTGAATAGCTGAATCTTGGGGTTGGGGTCTTCCAGCGGCCATCTTAGGAGCTATTGATGTCCACATGGACTTCTTGCCAGGTTCCAGATCCATTTACTGATTTCCTTATCTTACAGCCTGCTTCAATATTAATCTTCTGACATATGGACTACAGAGACCAGAGATAATAAGTATTATTATTTACATGTATATAAAATGAAACCCAATAGCTAATTGCATAAGTCTAGTTCAGTTTACCTTTGCAGGATTTTGAAAAGAAGTAGAAATATTGAGAATTACATTAGAAATATTGAGAATTACATCATCCTTGAATATGCATTACACTATTATGTTTGAATACTATAAGATGATAAATACATCATTAAGCATTGTATAACAAATGGTAACAGGATCAGTAATTATTAGTAATTAGCTAAATGCATAATAAATATTAGGTAGTTGAAGTATATTTGAAAAATATTCAACATTACTTTTATTTAAGACATGAAAGATATGCATCTATTTTAATTTGCTTGCTAATGATGATTGCTGAAAGCCAAAGAACTGAAGAGAAAGGAAAGTTCTGGTTAAGAATTCAAGGAACGTTTCTTTGTCATTTCTGTGCTTTTTGAGGGGAAAGAGAATTTGAACATCGCATTGTTTCCAAGTAGGCAAAGGATTTTCATTACACATGGATAAAGTCAAGGTGAATTAGCTAATACTTGGTCTCAGGAGGCAAAATTTTAAGTCATTCCCAGTCTTATAAGATTCTGCTACTCTCAAATGGGGGTTGCATTTCTTAGAGCCCCAAATTTTGTCAGAGCAGTTGTTAACTCTCAAGAAATATTTATTGAATGAATTGTTGAACAACTTGACTAAATGTAACCATTAAGCTAACATCCCTGTGATAAAACTGTGATAAAATTTCCAGGTAGCTATGTATTTTAAGTTTGGATACCTTGCTCAGTATTTCTGAAAATCAAATGATAAAATAAATATGAAAGTGCTTATAAATGATACAGTTATATAATAAACAGAAAAAATCTTTACATATTTCTTTGTTTTGGACTGTGCAGAATTTTTTATGTTGATATTGACATGCACTGATGCATCAAAAGTAGCAATCACGGAACACAAGATTCTTGGGATTTACCCTATCCTGTAAAATACTTTGGTTTAATTATATGTGATATGACTTTAATCAGTGTTACCTTTGAGCTTTAATCTATACTATATTTGTGATTAATTGACCATAGTAAAAATTGAATTTCACTTATACAATTATATACCTTATTCAGCCTTTCAACAATTTATGTTCAAATATTTTCAATTCCTTTTCCTTCCTCTTATATGGTCTTCAGAGTTTGACAAAAAATACTCTTGATTTTCTGGCTTTTCAGGATGGGTTATTCTGTCAGCAGAAATAATTTCCAGTATGTATTTTATTGTGACAGTTTAACAATTTGTTCCTTTCACAAAATAATAATTGTATATTTCTGTATAGGCATTTAGCAATGAAATGCTATAATACATTGTCTTCTATGGGTTCTAATATTTTTTATCTTTGATCTCCTTCACTTTAATATCACCATGCCCTTTGAGGTTATTTGCCAACTGTTATCAAAGGTATTGTATGAATACAGTAATAATAGGTAAAACATATGGATAGGCTGAAATATGATCAAATTAATCTAGTTTCAGTTATTACAAGAGTCAGATTCCAGTCTTCTGTTTGCAGATGAATTCTGAAAACATAATAGTATTCTTTCTGAAATTTTGTAAATTTTCCAGGATAGCCTAAATTGGTAAAATCTCAATAAAGTGCATAATATCTAAATTCCTCAAAGACAAACGTGGACTTATTAGAAAGATTGTTGTAATAGTCAGCCTTCTCTGTGATTTTAAAACACAGATCACCTTTCCTCCAGTTTCTAGTAATAGTTTCATCATTTACTTCTAAGGCATCATAAAAAGTCTCTTTAGTGTCCATATCCCTATCACCAGTCTCTGCAAAGCAATCTTGGCTTTTTCTATCAAGCATCTCACAATTCCTCCAAAAAATACCCCTCACCCATTTATAAAACTGTTCCATCATTTTGGTATTTGCAAAAGGACTTCCCCACTATCTGGTACCAAATTATTTATTAGTAAGCCAAAAGGGTGCTGATGCAGAATACCAGAAATCTATTAGGTTTTATAAAGGATATTTATTTGGGGGTAAAAGTTTACACTTACAAGGTCATAAGTGTAAGTTCCTTTACCATCAAACTCTATTTCCACTTGTTGGAGCAAGATGGCTGCCAACATCGTCAAGGGTTCAGACTTCCTGGGTTCCTCTCTTCTCAGACTCATTTCTCTCCAGGCTCAACTGCTTGCTCTCCCCTATGTGTTTATTTTCTGGGATTTGGTTCAAGAACTCCCAACTCTGTTCTCTGCCTTGTCTTTTCTCAGAGTCCCTGCCTTCCAAGGGGGCAGGAATGCAGTATCCTATTGAAGTGGCCCAATCAAAGCCTTATTCATTATATAATAAGATTAAAGTGAAACCCCTGAATCCAATATAATCTAATATATCCAGAGGGATAGACCAGTTTACAAACATAATCCAATATCTATTTTTGGAATTCAAAAACAATAACAGAAGTGTTAATAGTTATTTCTTCTATTGTCTCTTTTCTATTGAATGCTATCTAATATTCATATCAATTACTAGGTTATTATTTATTCTTTATCCTAATCTGCATTTAAAGTGAACACAGGAGAAATTAGGGAAGGCAACATCTGGTTTTAATGAAATAGAGATAGTTACATAACTGAATGTCATCATCAATCTGACTGTATTTTGTTCAATTATACATGCTATTTGAAGCAGTCACTAGATATGCTTAATAGAAGGAAGAGCAATGGAAAACACATTACTCCACTCTACAAAGAATTAGAAACAGAAATCCAACTATCCGTTTTCTGCAGTTGAATTCTGGCTAATTGAGAATTTAAAGTACAACTCTATGATTGTATAACAGATCCCAAATAATATTTTCCTCTTCATTTTTAAAAATATAAAAATAATGCATAAATATGACAAAAACATAGTTCAAAGAGTTCATACAAAAGAAGATTCTTCTTCCAACCTAGTCTCTTTTCTTAGAAAATACTCATGTCAATATTTCGAGTTTACCTTGAGATTACTTGCAAATGTTTTGTGTTATACATATATCTTTAATTATCAACTAATTAAATATATCTATTGTTTTGATATATCTATTGTTTCTCTACATTGAAAGGTCATAAAGTTAACTCTTACTATCTACTGGACTAGGTTGTTCCTAAAGGATTTAATCATTTCTTTGCAATGGTCTTCATCATAGAGGTGTTCCTGGAATACCAAATTCTATTATTCGACTCCTTGATGCACTCTAGAGAGTAAGTCCATTAAAAATTTTCCACAACAGCTTTTGGAAGTGTACTCAGTTGAAACAAAGAAATCATAAACATATGTCATATATGAATTTTCTATTTCACATGCATATTTTTTTCTGTTAGATGATGAAGAACTTGAGTAAAAAGCACAGAACAAACTAACTGATTGACATATGGATAGGTTCTGGATATCACTTTTCTTATAATATAGACTAAATGACCTCTATCTTACATCATCCATATTTAATGATTAAAAATGAGTTGGTATGATAGATTTTGTTTTTCAGCGGGGTAAAAACATTAGTCAGTTTATTCAAACAACTTCTATATATCCTTTGCTACATTTGCAAAATTACCTTCTGTTCACAATTTAGCTTCATGCATAGGTTTTCCCACAGCAAATTGATTCACACTCTTATATCTGGCAGACAATATTTCTTTACATAAATACAATTGAAGTTGACATATATTTTTCCAAAATCAGGCACTGTATTAGGTGATGGAGGTGGAAAAAAAAAAAAAGTAAAGTTGAGTGAACTAAATTATGCCAAGGAATTTCAATGAGAAATGGTAAATATAATTATAGAACTATTCATAAAGTTCCTGTGAAGGAAAAATGCCAACCTTAATCCAGACAATGGGGACAGAGTAAGCAAAGAAAAGGAAAGAATATTCTGCATATGCCTAATTGCATGCTAATTAATGTTAGTGGAACATAAGGTTTGGCATTAAAGACTGACGTTAAGGCCAAGGACATGAGATAGAATTCCAGGGCTTCAAAAACCATAAGCTAGACATGAATCATCTTCCTAAACCTATAATTTATAGATTAAAAAAAAAATTGGGAGGCAATATTGAATTGCCAAACATGCACTTAAATATTGCTTTTTAAATAAAAATTTGCAGATCTTATCATAATACACACTTCCCATAATTAATAAAATAAAATAGAAGATGTCAAAGAAATTTCTATTTATAAAATACTACTTTTGGATAAATGAAAGAACTCCCACAGAAACTTTTTATTTCCACCAATTGAAGTAACTGGTACAGTACTGACCTTCCCACTTTAAACAGATGTAAATCTGGACAAAATATATTAAATAACAATTTTCAGACATTGGACATTAGGCAATAAAAGATAATGACCCATGACGAAAGGAAAATAGAAGAAAGGAGCCCATGATTCCCCTGATTTTCTACCAAGAAGAACTTTCTGGACTATGGCACAGTGAAAGGAAGTTTAGAGCATAGCAGTCTTACTGAGCGGATGTTCAGCTACTGAAAATCAGAAATAGAAAAGGGGTTTATACAGACAGCTCCAAAAATTCTCATGGACTTCCTTGAATTCTTGGCAAAATGCTAAGCCACACACTCTCAGGGCAAGACTCCACAAAGCTAGGAAAAGAACGGATAACAGGAATTGTGAGTTGAAAAAATATATATCAGAGAAAAGAACTGAAAAATGTTTAAAGTTCTAAAAAAATCAATCTGATGAGACCTCAATGAATAATCAAACATACAGTAAAGATCTTAAGGAGATCGTGACTTTGGATTAGGGCTACTCTAACCTTTAATAAAAGACTACTTAAGGTCTATTCTGATTACATTAAAAATAGCCACCGCATGAACGAAACTGATCTCAAAATAAATGAACTGCCTGTGGGGGAAAACCCTCAAAACTCTAAAAAGGGGGGAAATAAAAACTAGATACATAACAATGTAGCATTCGTTATGCCCAGAATCCAATATAATATACTAAACATATGAAGATACAAAAAAGTCTGTCCCATAATGACAAAAAAATCCAGTTAATTAGAATCAACAATGAGATGTCAGAAACGATAGAATTAGCAAGCAAGAATTTTAAAAGATCTATTAAAATGTCCTCACATATTTAGAGAAAACATAAAGATAATGAAAGAACAAATGAGAAATTCCAATAAATAGAAACTATAGATATAAACCAAATGTAAATTTAGAAAAGAAAGTATCTGAAGAGAAAATTTTTATAGGTGGGTTCATCAACAAGTTGTAATTGGCAAAGTTAAAGATTTGAGCATATTATAGGTACACAACTATTTAAACTGAAATGCAGAGTACAAAAAATTTAATAAAAACAATATTTCATTATATTCTGGGATAATGTCAAGCAGTCTCATAGACCTACAGCTAATGTACACAAGGAGAGGAGGGATAAATTTAGGCAACAGCAAAACAACAATTAAGGAATGGTTAATGGCTATTTAATCCAATTTTTAATATAAATGTTAATCAACTGTTTTGCAGTGAATACACAGTAAACAGAATATATACAAGATGCACGTGAAGGCACATAATAATCAAATTGCTAGAACCAATATTTAAAAAAAAAATTTTAACTAAGAGAAAAAAGACTTGTATAATAACATTTAGAGGAATAGCATAAAGAACGATTCCTGAATTTTCATCAGAAACAATCATAAAACTAAAAAAGAGCATTTCTTAAGAAAAAGAAAAAAACAAAAAACAAAAACCTTCAACCTGTAATAATTATACATATCCACATAAATATCTACAAAAGTGAAGGGGATGACCAAAGCAGCTCTACTATTATTGTAGTAATTATTGAGTAATTTGTAACATTGTTATAAATATTAAATTTTAAAATAAAAAATGAAGGGGATATAAAAACATTTCCAAACCAAGTAAAGCTGAGAATAGTTAGTGCCAGCAAACCTGTGCTATACCCTGTGTTTGCAATAATATTTAACAGGTATGCAGATATACTGTGAGAACACAGATAGGTTAAAAGTAAAATGATGTGAACAGATACACCGTACTGTGATGCCCTTAAGCTGTATGTACCCCAGGAAAATGTTTTTCATGTAATCCATTCTTGTGGCTATCAAAGCATTGTAAGTAGGACCTTCTGATAAGGTTATTTAATCCAATTACTTGAGTCCTATATAAGAAAATAAATTGCAGAGGAAAGTGAAAGACATTGAAGGAAGAATCTGAAATCAATGAAGGGAAAGACCAGGAGACACAGCCACATCTATCTTGCCATGTGGCAGAGGAGCCAAGAATCATGTGCAGCTGGTCTTTGGGAAAAAACATCACCTTTATTATGCTTTGATGTAGATATTTTCCTGGCCTCCAAACTGTAAGCTAATAAATTCCTACTGTTTAATCAACCCATTTTGTGATATTTGATGGAGCAACCTAGGAAACTAAAACAAACACAAACATCAATTAAAAAAAAAAGGAGTGGCTGTATTATATCTAAAGTCAATTCCAGAACACAAAGAAATACCAAAGATAAAACAGATATTTCATATTAATAAAAAGTTCAATTAATCATGAAGGTATAAAAATTCTGAAACTGTATGTATCTAATAATAGAGCTTCATATTGTCAATGTGTGAGAACTGAAGTGATAAAGAAGAAAACCCAAACTATTGTCATTGTCAACACTCCTCCCTCAGTTATTGGTAGAATTAGTGTATAGAAAATCAGTGAAAAAATCAGTGAAAAATCAGCTGTGGTCTAGGACTCCTGTGAAGAAAAGCTGAATAATTAGGGGGGGGGGGGGGGGGGGAAAAATAGGATGTGGAATTTTTTCAAGTCAACATTCTTTATCTAAGTTCTTTATCTAACTTTATCCAAGTTCTTTATCTATCCTTTAAACTCATCGCTATATGCCATTCCCTAGTAAGGGACCATGACATTATATTGGGCTTCAAATTTCGGGGAGTTCTGGATCACAGAGTGTTTCAACAATGGCAATGGAGGGATACTGGTATGGGATACCAATGACAGATGATATATGACTGACAGGGAGCTGTACAGAACATATGTCCAGGGTGCATGGTAATGTTTGGATATACTCATAGTGGCAACAATTAAAAACCACAGTAGGGGGGGGTACTGGGTTCCCGGCCAGTGGTGCTCTGTCGTGGTCCCTAGGGGAGCAGCGACAGTCTCCCAGGTACAGTGGTGGGGACCGGGAGGGAGTGAGGGTTCAACAGTGAGCCCCTGATACTAATGACTATGCTTGTGAGCTGATAAACCCAAAATAATAACAAGGCCTAGAGCAACTTTGTGCCTGGGAATTTCCTTCTGTCAGCCTTCATGTTACTCAAATGTGGCCAGTCTCGAAGCCAAACTCAGCATGTAAATGCAATGCCTTCCCCCCAGCGTGGGACATGACACCCGGGGATGAGCCTCCCTGGCAACGAGGGACCACTATCAACTACCAACTGATGATGCAACTGGAAAATGACCTTATACGGAAGGTTCAATGCGGATCAGCAGAATATCCATGTCTACATAAAATACCATGACTTTAAAATGCTGTTTGACCTAAAGTAAGGGGGAAATGGAAAGGAGAAATGAGTTTATATGGCTACGAGTTTCTAAAAAAGAGTCTGGAGGCTGGCAGAAGGTTTGCCCTCATGCACAACTGAGCAGAGTCAGAGAGACAGATAAAGCAGATACAACCCCCAGATATTGGTTCCTTTGAGGGCTAAAGAGACCCATGGGAGTTATGGTCATGGCCGATGGGATTAACTACCAGGGCAGATGGCCCCTCTTTGGAAATGGTGTTTATGTGTGATGAATCTGGACTCAGATGGGATCTCCCTTCATAAGACTTTCATGCTAATGTGCTGGAGGTGCAGTTAATGTTGGGGTTTAAGATATATTTAGGGGATTTGAATCTCTGGACTGACAATGTGATAGCCAGATCCTGAGCCTCAACAGACTCCAGCACCTACAATCTGATTTATTGGACTTACCACACTCAGCTAAGATGGAGGTGAAGGACAACCACCACACCATGGAGCCTAGAGTGATTACAACTGAAAATGGGAGGATTGCATCCAGCATCCAGGTGGAATCTGAGCCTCCTCTTGACATAAAGGTGCAATGGACACAACCAATCCAGTGTCCACATAGAAGAGGTGGCATTGGATTGGGAAAAGTGGACATAATGGACAAAGGGTATGGGGAAAGGCAGGAAGAGATGAGAGGTGGAGGCGTCTTCGGGACATGGAGCTGCCCTGGATGGTGCTTCAGAGGTAATCACCGGACATTGTAAATCCTCACAGGGCCTACATGATGGAATAGAGGAGAGTATGGGCCATGATGTGAACCAATGTATATGAGGTGCAGAGGTGCCCAAAGATGTACTTACCAAATCCAATGGATGTGTCATGATGATGGGAACGAGTGTTGTTGGGGGGGGGGGGAGAGGGGGGGTGGGGGGGTGGGGTTGAATGGGACCTCACATATATATTTTTAATGTAATATTATTACAAAGTCAATAAAAAATAAAAAAATAAAAAAAAAAAAAAAAAAAAAAAAAAAAAAAAAAAAAAAAAAAGAAAATCAGTGGAGAGGACTTGAATGTTAATGATCAATCAAACTGAGCTCACTGAAATTTATAGAACACTACATCCAACAAAAACACATTTTTCTCACTATACAATTAATTAAAATAGGCCATATGCTATTCCATAAAATGACTTTCAATAATAAAATATTTGAAAATGTATTTAATGAAAATGTGATTATATAAGAAATCAATGCTGAAAAGTTTTTTTACAACCCCCAAAGATTTACAACTTAAGCAACATATTTCTAAATAATCTATGGGTTAAAGAAGAATTTATAAAGGGAATTAGAAAATACTTTGAAATGAATGATAATTTATATATTTATATATATGCATATATATAACATCGAAGTTTGTGGGATACAACTAAATAAGTGAATAGAAGCCAACTTGTACTTCTAAATGCTTATAGAAATGGAGAATTTTTTAAATTTAGTGAGGTAAATGTCTACCTTAGAAGCAGATATAGAACAGCAAATTAAATTCAAAGCAAGCAAAAAAAAAGGTTGAAAGTGAAATTATTTATATAGAAAATGAACAAACTATAGAATTAATGAAAGCACGATTATTTTTTTAAAAGTTAATAAGATTGATAAATAGAAAAACAAGAAAAAACATAATGAAATAAGAAATATCACTATAGATCCAAGAAAATGAAAGGGAAAATAAAGAAATGTTATGAACAAATATATAAATTCAAGATCTTAGAAGAAATGGAAAATTCTTTTAAGGAAATTACCGGAAATTTTACAAGATGAAATGGAAAATATTAATAGCCCTATATCTATTAAAGTAAATGAATTTTTAATTGCTGACTTTGGTACCTAGAAAATTCTAACCCAGCAAGCATATCAAAATCCCACCATGATTAAATATTATGATCAAGTGGGGTTTATCCCACATATGCAAGGGTGGTTCAACAAAAGAAAATCAATCAGCGTATTAAATCACATTGATAAATTGAAGAAGAAGAATCACATTGCCTCTCAAATGATATAGAAAAGGCATTTGACAAAACAACACCCTCTCTTGATAAAAAACACTCCAAAAGATAGGAATTGAAAGAACCTTTCTCAATATGGCGAAGTGCATATATGAAAAACCTACAGCTAGTATAGTATACAATGGTGAAAGACTGAAAACTTTCCCTCTGAGATTAGGAATAAAACAAGGATGCCCACTGTCACCATTGTTATTCAATATTGTGCTAGAGGTTCTAGCTAGAGCAATTAGGATAGACAAAGAAAAGTCACACTAATAGGAAAGGAAGAAGTAAAACTTTCACTGTGCACTGATGATATTACCCTATGTCTAGAAAATCCTGAAAAATCCACAACAAAGCTACTAGAATTAAAGACGAGTTCAGTAAAGGGGCTGGATTCAAGATAAACACACAAAAAATCAATAGTGTTTTTATACACTACTAGGATGTGAAATCTGAGGAAATCAGAAAAAAAAGTCCATTTATAATAGCAAATAAACCATCAAATATATAGAAATAAACTTAACCAAGGACAAAAAGGACTTGTATTTAGAAAATGATGAAATATTCCTAAAAGAAACTGATTAAGAAATAAATGGAAGGAAATTCTGTGTTAATGGATTGGAAGACTAAATATTGCTAAGATATAAATTCTACCTAAATTGATTTACTGATTCAATGCAATCCCAATACAAATTCCAACATACACTTTGGCAGAAATGGAAAAATCAATTATCAAATTTATTTGGATGGGAAATAGATTCCAAATAGCCAAAAAGATCTTAGAAAAGAACAAAATTGGAGGCTCTCACTTCCTGACTCTAAAGCATATTACCCAGATAGAGTGGTAAAAATTAGGATGGTACTGCCATAAAGACAGACAGATTGACCAATGGAACTGAATCAAGAACTCAGAAATAGACCCTCACATTTTCAATCAAGTGATCTTTGACAAGGCTAAGGACACCCAGCTGGGCCAGACAGTCTACTCAACAAATGGCGCTGGGACAACTGAATATTCCATATGCAGAAGAAAAAAAGATCCCTCTTTCATGCCTTATACAAAATTAACTCATAATGGGTCAAGGACCTAAATATAAAAGCAATAACCATAAAACTCCTAGAAGAAAATGTAGGAAAACACCTTCAAAATCTTGTGGTAGCAGTAGCACAAGCAACAAAAGAAAAAATAGATAAATGGGATCTCCTCAAAATTCAATACTTTTGCACCTCAAAGGACATTTCAAAAGGGTGAAAAAGCAGCGAACACAACACAAGAAAATATTTGGCAACCACATGTCTGAAAAAGATTAAATATCCATGATATAGAAAGAGAACATACAACCCAACAATAAAAAGAGAACTACCTAATTTTTAAAAAATGGGGAAAAGACTTGAAAAGAAAGTTCTTCAAAGAAGAAATACAAATGGTGAAGAAACACATGAAAAATGTTCAACATCACTAGCAATCAGGGAAATGAAAATCAAAACTACAGTGAAATATCATTTCACATCTATTAGACTGGCTGCTATTAAAAAGTCAGAAAAGGTGGCAGACTTGGCCCAGTGGTTAGGGTGTCTGTCTACCACATGGGAGGTCTGTGGTTCAAACCCCGGGCCTCCTTGACCCATGTGGAGCTGGCCCATGCACAGTGCTGATACGTGCAAGGACTGCCATGCCATGTAGGGGTGTCCCCCGCGTAGGGGAGCCCCACGTGCAAGGAGTGTGCCCAGTAAGGAGAGCCGCCCAGCACGAAAGAAAAGTGCAGCCTGCTCAGGAATGGTGCCACTCACAGGGAGAGCTGACACAATGAGATGATGCAACAAAAAGAGACACAGGTTCCTGTGCTGCTGACAACAACAGAAGCAGACAAAGAAGACGACGCAGCAAATAGACACAGAGAACAGACAACCAGGGTGAGGGTGGGGGTGGGGGGGAAGGGGAAGAAGGAAGGAAGGAAGGAAGGAAGGAAGGAAGGAAGGAAGGAAGGAAGGAAGGAAGGAAGGAAGGAAGGAAAGAAAGAGGGAAACGGACTTTGGCCCAGCGGTTAGTGCGGTCACCCCTCGGGCTGAAGAGTGGTTTGCTGGCCTAGCGGGGGAGCGGCCGCGGTAGGCCAAGCCGCTGCCCCCATAATAGGGTGGCTGGTCGAACTCACCGCCACCCCCTGAAGGGAGCTCGGCATGGGCACAGAGTGCCCTCGGGTCTCCCCTTCTCGGCAGCCATGCTTCCGCGGCCGCCCCTCCTCCCGGATGGCGTCACACGATGCCTGTGGGGCGGCACCCTTCTTCTTCTTTCTCCCTGCACAGGCTCAGGGCAGAAAATTCCAGTCTGCCCTTTTCCCCTCCCCCGACAGCAGCAACAGCCAGGTGTGGGCGGAAAAATCCAGTCTGCCCTTTTCCCTCCCCCAACAGCAGCAACAGCCAGGCGTGGGCGGGAAACTCAAGTCTGCCCTCTACCCCAGCAACAGCAGCCACCAATCCCTAAACCCTGCCACTTCCCCCAGCAACAGCAACAGCCAATTCCTAATCACCACCCCTCCCCCGTCCAGTACTGCCCACTGACCTTTCTCCGGCAACCAATCAGAACAGGGCGTGGCTTCGACCAATCAGCCTTTCCCAGCCCCTATAAAACTGTTGCCTCTCCCTCAATAAAGTGGACTTGCGTGTTTACCTTGTCTCCGCGGTAGTTCTTCTGCCGTGCGCCCTCCAGTCCTGAGAGCCCCCGACAAGGGCCTGGCCTCCCTTGTCCCCAGTTCGTCGCCTGCTTCTCCGGGCGACCCCTTCGTCGCCGGCTTCGTCGGGCAACCCCGTCAGCTGAACCGCGCAACCCCTGTGAGACCGACCCCTCGTCTGCTGCCGGACCGACCGCTCGTCGCAAGTGGGACCGACCCCTCGTCCCAAGTGGGACCGACCCCTCATCCTAAGCTGGACCGACCCCTCGTCCGCAGCCAGACCCCACCTCTACCGACCGAGCAAGCCGCCGCAGGTTAGGTCGTCCGTCTACCATGTGGGAGGTCCGCGGTTCAAGCCCCGGGCCTCCTTGACCAGTGTGGAGCTGGCCCATGTGCAGTGCTGATGCTCACACTTGACCTGTGTGGAGCTGGCCCATGCGCAGTGCTGATGTGGGCAAGGAGTGCCCTGCCATGCAGGGGTGTCCCCCCGTGTAGGGGAGCCCCACGCGCAAGGAGTGCGCCCGTAAGGAGAGCCGCCCAGAGCGAAGGAGGGAGCAGCCTGTCAAGGAATGGCACCGCCCACACTTCCCGTGCCGCTGGAGGGGAGGGGAATTAAATAAATAAAAATAAATTTAAAAAAAAATAAGAAAGAAAGAAAGAAATCTTAAAAAAAAAGTCAGAAAACTGTAAATGTTGGAAAGGAAGTAGAGAGATAGGAATACCTATTACTTTTGGTGGGAACGTAGAATGGTACATCCACTGTTGAGGACTGTTTTGTAGTTCGTAACGAATTTGAATATATCCTTCCATGTAACCTGGCAATACCATTACTAGCTATATACCCAGAAGAACTGAAAGCAAAGACATGAACAGACTTCTGCATATTGATGTTCATAGCAGCATTATTTACAATTGCCAAAAGGTGGAAACAATCCAGGTGTCCACCACCTGATGAATGGATAAACAAATTGTGGAATATACACACAATGGAATATCATGCAGCTGTAAGAAGAAATGAAGTCATGAAACATATGACAACATGGATGAAACTGGAGGACATTATGTTCAGTGAAGCAAGCCAGACATAAAAGGGCAAATACTCTATATGATTGTGCAATTATGAACTAAATATATTGTGTAAACTCATGGAACTAATAATTAGAATATAGGTCACTAGGAAATATAAGGAGGGTAGAGAATGGAAAGCTGAGAGTTAATCTGTCCAGAACTGGAAACAAGGCTATTTGTAAGTCTTTGGAAATGAACTGAAGTGTTGAAAGCATATCACGTATATGTAATTAGCAGAGCCACTATGAGTTTGAGAGTGGTTGAAAGGGAAAGTCTAAGGTCATGTATATTATTAGAAAGAAAGGTAAAAACTGTAACATGGGACTGTATATGAGAATAAGACTTCATGTAAAGCAAGTATATGCATGACATTGCACATAAAAGACTGTTTTTACAAAATATAAATACAAATATACTAGAGAAAAGGAAATAGAATAGCAGCTATGTAAGACAGGGGAAGCTTATAGGGATTGCGGTGATGAGATTTTGTTTGTTTTTTGTTTACTATTATTGGAATAATGAAAGTGCTCTGGGAATAATTGGGGTGATGAATGTACAAATATGGGATTATACCAAAAAACATTGATTGTACTCTTTATATGAATTTATGATTTATTAATATGTAATAGTAAAATTGATTTGTTAAAAAACTCCATCAAAAATTGCTAGAAAAATTGTAGTCTTTCAGAATTAAAGGACAACTAAATACTTCCAAACTTACTCTATAAAGTCAGTAAAGCCAAAGACGTTGAAAGAAAAGGAACACACCAAATCATTTGTCAATATTAACCTGGGGTCAGCAAACTTTTTCTTTAAAGGCTCAGAAATTAAATATGCTTGGCTTTGTTTGTCATAGTGCTTCTCTTGAAACTATTCAACTTTGTCATTTAAGTACAAAAGCAGCTATAGACAGTGTATAAATGTGTGGGCATGCCTGTGTTCCAATAAAACATTACTTACAAAAGCAATATCCCAGATATAGATACTAAACATCCTAAACAAATATTAGCAAGTCTTATTCAGCAAAACATAGAAAGGATAATATATAATGATGGAATTGCGTTTATCCCAGGAAAGAATGCCATTTAGGTTTAGTATTTGAAATGAAACAATATTTATTAAAAGAGAAAAAACATATATGATATCAAATAAAATAATTTAATATGTCAACAAATTTAGAGAGTGTTTGGCAAAATCCCACTCCATCTCATAACAAAAACAATAAGAAGAAGAGAACATTTTCTCACTTTGTTAAAGTGTACCTACAAAAAACAAAAAATAAAACTATTCTCACAAAACACTAAATTTTAAATAAATAGCTGAACACTTTCCCTTAATTCTACATACAAGGCAAAGAAATTTTTTATAATTTCCATTCGACATTGTACTGGAGGTCTTATTCAGTGCAATAAGACAAGAGCAAAACAAAAATCTGTTCTAATAAGTTATAATACTAATAAATAACTACAACAATAAATTTTCTATCCCAGATAAATACCTAAATCAATAAATTATTTATATTTATACCAATGCTTTATCTATATTCATGGATGCCATTACCAAGAGTGAAGAAAAACTTAACGAACCAAACCAAAAGAACAACAAAAAATTATAAGGCTAATAAGTGAAATAGCAGAGTTGCAAAATATCGGGTATTTGAATGTGCATATATGTGTAAATTGCAGTTAAATTATCAGATGCAACAACAAAAACAAATCTGATAGTGTTATGAAGACATTTACCAAAATATATACAAGTATTCTACAAGGAAGTTTACAAATTAGAAATTAATAATAAAAAGGTAGCTAGAAAATCCCATGTATTTGCAAAGTAACAAGCTATATGTAAATAACCCATAGGTTAAAAAGAAATTGAAAGGGAAAATAAAGAAATACTGTAACTGGATGAGAAAGCAATACCATTTTGATATTTGTGGGATACAGCTATATAAAACCTCATTAAGGCAATTTTTAAAAGATCTAAATAAATACGAATATATTCCAGGATGATAAATGGAAGGATCAACATATTTAAACTGTCAGTATATTCAAATGGATTATAGATTCAGTGCAATCCAAACAAAATCCATGTTGTTTCTAGAAATTAACTGTGATTGTAAAATACATGTGGACCTGGACCAGGCAAAACAATGTCGAACAAGATGAAAAAGGTTGGAGGAGTTATATATCTGAAATTAAACTGCATATACCTCTACATTTATCAAGGTAATGTGGGATTGGCACAAAGATTGAGAAACAGTTTAATGGAACAGAATAGAGTCAAGAAATAGACCTGCACTTATATGGTTAATTCATTTTCAACCAGAGCATCAAAAGAATTGAATAGGAAAGTGAAAGACTTTTCAATATATGTTGTTGGAATGACAAGATCTCAATGTGGTTAAACAACAACAACAACAACAAAGAATCTCATACAATAGGTAGAAATTACTTTGAGATATATCATATTCTAAACTATAAACTTCTAGAAGAAAAATAAAATATCTTAACTTTAGGATAGGCAAACTTTGTTTAAATATATATAGAAATCAATTTGAATGGCAGACTGAAAGAACATATCTACAAATTACATATTTCACAAATAACTTGTATCCCAAATATATATGGTACTCTTACAATTCAGTAACAATAAAACATCCAAATTAAAAAATAGTAAAAAACTTGAACAAACAATTCACAAAGTAATATATATATATATCCAATCCACAAAGTTATATATATATATATATCCAATAAGCACATGAAAAAGTTACAGCATTATTAGTCATAAAAATAAAACCACAATGACATACAATTATATATCCATTAAAATGACTAAAATTAAAATGACTGACAACTCTTAAAAGTTGGCATGGATGTAGACATTACTGAAGAATGGATTAAATGATTTAGAAATCAGCCTGTAAGTTTCTCTTAAAATAAAACATAAAACATTTGTTAATATAACCCAGCTGTTCCATGGCTATCTACTTAAACAAGAGAAATGAAAACATAGGTATGCAAAAAATGTGTATAAGGATATCCATAGTAGCTTTATTCATTGCTGAAAATTGGAAATAATCCAAATATCTATCACTGAACTATGGCTAGACAAATTACTGGACTTACATATAATGGAGTAACTCAAAAAAGAGCAAGTTCCTAATACACATGAAAATCAATAACCTCAATATCATTCATTTATTCAGCTGATTTGTTTCCTCTTAAGTTAATCTTGTCTATAACAAGAATTGTTAGTTCTTGACAAGTGGAGTGTGAAGTTTGGGGAAAAATTAGGAATAATTTTTTTTTTTTTGATAGAGACATGAATTACCTGTGTAAAGGCATTTTTCAATATATGCTGAAATATATGCTTAAATTTTGTTCATCTTACTCAGTATAAAATATACCTCAATAAAAACAAGCCCTATTCCCCTAGATATAAATTAATCTCCTGTCAATTTGAGCATTGTGATGTTTAATTTCATGTGTGGCCTTGATTTCATGTGTCCACTTAACACGTAACATTTATTTCATGTGTCCAGTTTTTGATCCAGCAAGCCCTGGCCTGATTGTTACTGTGAATGTATTTTGTAGACGGACTTATTTCAATGCTCAATTGATTTCATCTATGGCTGATAGCCTACAATCCACGAAGGCATCTGCCCGCAGCAATGTTGGGAGGCTCCTCATCCAATCAGTTGAATGTCTTAAATGACAGAACTGAGGATTTCAAAGATCAGAAAGAAGAATTTCTGTCTTAACTTTAGTCCACTAGTTTCTCCCAAGGAATATGCATCTAACTTCAGCATCACCTTTATCAGAGTTTCAGTGTAAGAATTTACAGCTTGGAGTTTCCAGCTATAGAGTTTGACTTGCCAGACTTCAGAATCACCTTTATTGGAGTTTCCAGCTTATAGTCTGCCCTAAGGAATTTGGGCTTTTTGGCCCTAACAACTTATGAGCCAATTTTTATATAACCTGCCAATTCTGTTTCTCTAGAGAACTCTTTTAAATACAGGCAGTAAAATATTTTTGAAATCACTGCATAGCTAACAGGCATCTTTGAAGTGTCAAAAAGAATGTAATTGATATGCTCACAATATTTTAACATTATATGTGTTTTTGATAGATCACCACAGGGACTGTGTATAGGAGGAATTAGGAATGAACAATACTTGAAGCAGGAAGATCAATTAAATTTAAGAAAATGGCCTTTTATTTTCAAAAAGAAACTAAATAAGTAATTTTGCCAGTAAGTATTACAAACCCATAGATATCCGCTACCACATCTAGAGTTGAGAGAGAATTTACACAAGTAATGAGAATTTAGTAACTCAACCTTCGGTATATTCTTGTGAGAAGTCAAATATGCAGTGCATGAGCTAAGAATGTATTCAATATTCTCATTTAATCAAGAGATTCATAGTTCTTACATAGTCCTGCTAAAGCCATATTTTCTAAAACTTGGTAGGCATGAACTATCTACAAAATACAAGCTGCCTACAACTCACCTTAGGACTTTTTCATCATCTTATAATTTTGACATAATATGAAATATAGAGATGATTCAAAGTAAAAAAGAAACAAAATTTTCTCACTATATTGAGAAACAAGGTTGGAAAAGAAGTCAGACTATGGAAATAATTGTACAAAAGGGTATACTTAAATGTTTATAACTATGCTTTAATTTGTGTCACAGGGGAAGAAAGTCTAGTCTTGATACATTGATTAGAAAAATCTAAAGACTTAGTTCTTATAAATTCATATTTAAGTAGATAAGTATGTTTTAGAAAAGGCCACTGAAATATGATTAAAACTATTTACTGCAAAAAATGTGAGCTATGGTCAAAGTCGCAAAGCTTTTTATATCTTGATGAGCAGAGTAAGAACAGAGATGAGTCTGGTCCAAATCGACTTTAGAGCAATGGTTTTCAGACTCCTTCAGTCAGGGAATCTGCCTTCTTTGTTGCGATCTCAGAACGGACAGGCATAGCAATGTGTGAAGTCTTATTTGTAATCAATTTTATAATCCCTGAGTCTTTCTTCATTACTGTGCTTATAACTCCCCTGTTAATCTATTTCTCCCTTTCTATTAAAAGTATGGTTTAGATCATTAAATCAAATCAGATTTGGAATCTAAACTACTTTCATTTGCTAGTTTTGTAAAGCATCTGCTCACTGTGTTTTTTAATAACAGCAACATTCCCAGGACTCAGATAATGCCTGGATAGTGCAGAGAACTAGAGAGTACTTTTCAAACCTCAGTAATATTCACTTCTGCACAACCGTAATCTTGTTTGGCCCTCTGCATGGCACTTACCTTATGTATAGTAAGAATCAGATAAGGATATCAAATAATTTATAAAAGCTAGTCAGTAAAACAATTACAATCACCAGATTAATTTCTATCACTGCTTTTTTCTGCTTGGTTGATATGCTCCAAAATTGATCATTATTCTTTCAAGGCTTTTGAATGAAATGATTCCAACTTAACATAATTTTGAAATGTTTCAGTCAAACATTTATTAAATTTTCATTCATTCATTTATTTAGATAACCATTTTTGCATTTATCAACCATTTATTGCTTGTTGATATATAATGTTAGATTCTATTTCTTTACAGAAAAGAATGCCAGGAAGACATCTGAGAAAAGTATAATAGAAGACATGAGTCTTTAACTAAGATAGTAAGGAAACACAAAACAACAACAACAAAACCCACAAAACAAAGGTAATAATAGGATGAAAGACTCTTTAAAGTAAGAGGAAGAGATATTAATTTTAATAGAGGATAAAGTTTAAATATAATCCCAACATATATAATAATGAATACATGGTTTCTTTCTGTGTCTTGTCGTTCTGGGCTATCCAGTTTTTAAATCTTAATTTTGTATTGTGTTATGTCCCTGGAATCTCTGGATGGGATTACTGACAGAACACATACAGTTGAAGATACATTTGTCCAAATTTTCCACCACTTTAAAATTTCTCTTCGGTTGTGTTACACATGCTATAATATGTAACATTTTCCATCTACAGTTTTATCTTACTATCTACAAGGGGTATGGCTCATCCCTACTCTCATGGTATCATATTTTACCTCATACAATTTCCATTTATTTGATATTTATATAAAATATCTTCGCTTACTTCTTTTTGAGGCTATTCTATGTCCTCAAATCTATTTTATGCTTTATTATCAATTGTCTTATAATATGAAAATTTAAATCAAATAACATATTTATTCATATGCAATGGTCCTTTACAGTAATCTCTGATATTTTATTACCAACAGGGTTTTAAAGAATATCTTTTAAAAAACTTTTATGTACAAATTTATAAAATATTAGAAAAAGAAAAATCAAGCAGTTTTAATATGATTTACAATTTTCCACACATAAATAGACATAGGGTTATTCAGTGAATATGTGCTGTTAGACTTTCCTGTGAAAATTTCTTGAATGTGTCAATGTTTAAGAAAGTGAATTTAACTTTATAAAAAAAATAATTACTAAAATTATTTGAGTATCCTGTTTTTAACATTAAGTCATGCATGGGTTTAAATAGTTGCTTGTTGTTAGTATTAGGCATGATAAACATTGTTCAAGGAATATTTAAAAAGTTAGATTTCTGGCTGCTAGCAGTAAACTCTGAAGTTGCAAAATAAATTTATGTAATTTTCTAGAAATAAACAGAGGTTTATTAGATACCAAATATGTGCAAATTATTGTACCTCAATATTAGAAAGGAAAAATGCATAATTTTAATACAATAGCTAATCACTTTGGCTTTCCTAATTAAAAAAAAGAAATTAACCTCTATTTTTCATGTTTCTTATGGGGGGTCTACTTACATGCAGTCTTACATAAATTGAGTGAATTCTTAATCAGAAAGGAAACTGCCTAAAATAATTTGAAGGGGGTGAAAATTTCATTTCTTTTTAGTTCATTATACATCTAAATTAATATAATAGCATGATATGCCCTGAACTAAAATGGTTTTTTTCATGTTTATATTGAGTGAGATTATGTCAAGAGGTAGGGATTACAAGGGAAAATATTTATAGTATAATTTAAGTACTAAATTCCAGTAATTCCAGTAAATATCCTTAATGCAGGATGTATCAGTCAAGTTTCAAACAAAGGATCAGAACCAGAAGGAGATGTATGTATATTAAGAGATTTAAAGTAAGGAGTCCAAATTATTTTATACCTACACCCACTTCTCACCACAGCCCAGAGGATCATTCTTAATGTTTTCAGTCAAATGTGATGATTCAATTCCCCTTGCCAGTAATTGTGTTAGACTTGGGTCTCTGATATAATTCAAAGCAATGGGAGCTGAGATGTCAACCATGCAGTTTCCTAAAAAACAAAAAACGGTGCTTTTGTGCCTGTAAGCGATGCTTGGGATGCTGCAACCATTTTGCACAAAGGAGAAAAATTATGATACTATGCTGCTGACATGCTGCTGAATGCTATTGACATGCTGATTATGGATGGCTCTCACTCATGTCAGACATAGCAAGAGTTCATGGGTCAGGTCTACCAGGGGTCCACTGATGACCATTGGGTTTGAGTCATTAGTGCTCACTTGCTCATATTCTTACCACAGTACCTAAGAGTAGTTGGGGTGGTGACAATTGTCCTTTGTCTTATGAACCCTAGCCATTGGCACCCAGGGCAGTTACTACATCCCCTTACAGTTCCATGTGGCCAGTCAGTCCTCCAGGTTTGGCCTTGAGACTAATGTTCTGAAGGAGCCCTTCTCATTGACATTCCTGTTTCCTCATGATTCAATTGATTAATCTTAAGCTACAAAAACTGAAAATGGACATTCTTTGCACAAAAGGGACTACTGACTAAGGCTCCAACAAGGACCCTCCCAACAGATTGCACTGTGCAGAAGGGTGGTTTGTAGTCAATATGATATATATGGATTGTTTCCATATTTTAGCAATTGTGTAGAACATTGCGATGAACATACGTGTGCAAATGTTGTTTGTATCCTTTCTTCTAGTTCTTCTGAATATATTACTAGAAACAATATGGCTGGACCAAGTGGCAGTTTTTTAATTAGTTTCTTGAGGAAATGCCAAACTGTCTTCCACAAAGGCTGCACCATTTTACATTCCCACTAACAGTGAAAGAGTGTTCCTATTTCTCCACCTCCTCTCCAGCACTTACAGTTTTCTATTTTTGTAGTAATAGTCATTTGATAAGGTAATATCTCAGTTAAGTTTTTATCTGAATTTCCGTAAGAGCTAATGATGTTGAACATATTTTCATGTGCTTTTTGGCAATTTGTAATCCTCTTTGGAAAAATGTCTATTCAAGAATTTGGCCCATTTTTCAATTGGGTTGTCTTTTTATGATTGGGTAGTATGGGTTTTATAACATGGATATCACACCCTTATCAGATATGTGGTTTCCGAATATTTTTTCCCATTGAGCAGGTTGCCTTTTCACTTTCGTGATAAAAGTCCTCTGAAACATAAAAGTGTTTAATTTGAGAAGGTCCTGTTTATCTACTTTTTCTTTCATTGTTTGTGTTTTGGGTGTAAGTTTTAAGAAACCACCACCTACCATAAGATCTTGAAAAGATTTCCCTACATTTTCTTCTAGGAGTTTTATGGTCATCACTTTTAGATTTAGATCTTTGATCCATTTTGAGTTAATTTTTGTATAAGGTGTGAGATAGTGATCCTCCTTCTTTCTTTTGGATATGAATATCTAGTTTCTCCCAGTACCATTTGTTGAATAGATTGTTCTGGCCCAGGTGGATGGGCTTGACAGCCTAGTCAAAAATCACTTTGCCATACAATTGAGAGTCTATTTCTAAACACTCAGTTTTGTTCCATTGGTCAATATATCTGTCTTTATGTCGGTACCATGTTGTAGTCACCATTGTAGCTAAGTAATATGCTTTAAAGTCAGGAAGTGAAAGTCACCCAACTTTATTCTTCTTTTTTAAGATATTTTGGCTATTTGGCCTTATTTCCCTTGCAAATAAATTTGATAATTGGCCTTTCTAATTCTGTTAAAAGGGCTGTTGGAAGTTTTATTGGGATTTCATTAAAACTGTACAAAACTTTGCATACAGTTTAGTCTTCCAGTCCATGAACATGTAAGTCCTTCCATTTATTTAGATCTTCTTTGGTTTCTTTTAGCAATGTTTTATAGTTTTCCAAATACAGCTCTTTTGTGTCCATGGTTAAGTTTATTCCTAAGTATTTTATTCTTTTTATTTTCTATTGTAAAAGGAATTTTTTCTTTGACTTCCTCCTCAGAATTCTCATTAGTAGTATATAAGAATGCTACAGATATTTGTTTACTCATCTTGCATCCTTTCACTTTGCTTAACTCATCTATTAAATCTAGTAGCTCTGTTGTGAATTTTTCAGGATTTTCTAGATATAAGATCATGTCATCAACAAAGTTTTACATCTTCATTTCCTATTCGGATGCCTTTTATTTCTCTCTCTTGCCTAATTGCTCTAGCTAGAACTTCTAAAAAAAAATTGAATAACAGTGGTGACAATGGGCATCCTTGCCTTGTTTCCAAAATCAGTGGGAAAGTTTCAATGTTTCTCTATTGAGTATAATGTTAGCTGTGGGTTTCTCATATAAGTACTTTATCATGTTGAGAATGTTTCCTTCTATTCCTATCTTTTGGGGAATTTTCATCAAGAAAGGATGTTGGAGTTTATCAAATGCCTTGTCAGTATCTATCGAGATGATCATTTGATTTTTATTCCACAACTTAGTAATGTAATATATTACATTGATTGATTTTCTTGTGTGGAACCACCCATGCATACCTGGGACAAAATTCATTTGATCATCAAGTGTAATTCTTTTATTTTTTTTGAAGTACTGGACCAGGGATTGAAACTGTGACCTTGTATGTAGCAAGTGGCCACTTAACCACTGAACCACATCAGCTGCCTTCTGTTGATTTGTTTGCTTGTTGTTGTTTTCTTCTTTTTTTTAGGAGACACTGGGAATGGAACCTAGGTCTTCCCATGTGGGATGCAGGTGCTCAGCTACTTGAGCCACATCCACTCCCCTAAAATTCTTTTAATGTGCTGTTGAATATGATTAACATGTATTTCGTTGTTATGGATTTTGTATATATACTCAGAGAATTGATCTATAATTTTGTTTTATCATGTTTTCTTTATCTGACTTTGGTATTGGGATGATATTGGCTTCATAGAATGAGTTTAGTAGCATTGTCTCCTGTTCTATTTTTTGGAAGAGTCTGAGCAAGACTGTCATTAATTCTTCTGTGAATGATTGGTAGAATTCACTTGTGAATCCATCTGGTCCTGGGCTTTTCATCTTTGGGAGATTTTCGATGACTATTTCAATCTTCTTATTTGTGGTTGATTTGTTGAGATCATCTATTTCTTCTAAAGTCATTGCAGTTTGTTCATGTCTTTCCAGGAATTTGTCCATATCTTCTAATTGTCTATTTTTTGGCATACAGTTATTCTATAGTATCCTCTTAAGATCTGTTTAATTTCTGTGGGGCCTTTTGTAATGTCTCCCCTCTCATTTTTATTTCACTCATTTGTATATCCTCTCTGTTTTTGTTTGTTAGTTTAGCTAAGTGTTTGATGAATTTGTTGATCTTTTCAGAGATTGTTTTTTGTTCTCATTTTCATTTATTTCTGCTCTGATCTTGGTTATTTCTTTCCTTCTGCTTACTATGGGATTAGTTTGCTGCTCTTTTTGTAGTTTCTGCAGAAATTCAGGTAGGTCTTTGATTTTACTCTTTCTTCATTTTTAATATAAGCATTGAGGGCTATACATTTCCCTGTCAGTACTGCCTTCCTGCATTCCACAGGTTTTGATATGTTGTGTTCTCATTTTCATCCATCTCAAGATATTTACTGATTTCTCTTATGATTTCTTATTTGACCCACTGATTGTTTAAGAGTGTGTTGTTTAACCTCCATTTATATATAAATTTTCCTTCCTCTACCTGTTGTTGATTTCCAGCTTCATCCATTATGATCAGAGATAATGTTTTGTATACTTTCAATTTTTTCAATTTATTTTTTAAACCTATTTTTAAAATGTTATTTATTTATTTATCTTCCCCTCCCCACCCCCCGCTGTTTTTGCTGTATCCATTCGATGTGAGATTTTCTCTATCTCTTTCTCTTTTTGTCTTCTCTTCTAATTTTCTCTCCTCTAGGATTCACTGGGATTTGATACTGGGGACCTCTGATATGGAGAGAGGTTTCCTATCAATTATACTTCACCTTGACCCTCTCCTTTGTCTCTCTTTTGTTGTGTCATCATCTTGCTGTGTGACTTATTTGTGCAGACACGAGCTCACCACATGGACACTCAGCTTTTTGCATAGGTACTTGGTTTGCCACATGAGCACTGGATTGCTATGCGGGAACTCACCTGGGTACTCAGTGCCATGTGGGCACTCATCAGAGCTCTCAGCTCACCATGTGGGCACTTGACTCACTACGTGGGTATTTGACTCAACCATATGGATACTTGACTCACCACATGGGCACTTGTGTGGGCACTTAGCTCACCATGTGGGCATGGCACTTGGTTTGCTGCGTGGGCACCCACATGGGCACTTGGCTTGCCATGTGGGCACTCTGCTCACTGTGTGGGCACTTGGCTCACCACATGGGCACTGGACTGCTGCACAGGCATCTTCTTTTTCACCAGGATGGCCCAGGGATCAAACCCCTTTCCTCCCATATGGTAGGTGGAGACCTTATTACTTGAACCACATCTGCTTCCCTGTCTTTTTCAATTTATTGAGACTTGTTTTGTGACCCAGATGTTGGTCTGTCCTGGAGAAAGATTTATGGGCACCTGAGAAGAATGTGTATCTTGCTGTTTTGGTGTGCAATGTTCTATATATTTCTTTGAGGTCTAGTTCATTTATCATATTATTCAAGTTCTCTGTTTCCTTATAGATCTTTTGTCCAGTTGTCCTATCCAAAGATGAGAGTGTTGTATTGAAGTCTCCAACTATTATTATAGGGACATTTTTTTTTCTCTTCAGTTTTACATGTGTGCGCTTCATGCATTTTGGGGCACCCTGGTTTGGTGCATAAATATTTGTTATTGTTATTTCTTTTTGGTAAGTTGCTCCTTGTATTAATATATAATGTCTATTTTTTCATCTCTTATAACAATTTTGCATTTACAGTCTATTTTGTATGATATTAGTATCACTACTCCAGCTCTTTTTCTATTATTATTTGTAGAATATCTTTTTCCAACCTTTGCTTTCAGTCTATTTGTACTCTAGTGTTTAAGGTGAGTCCTTTTTAAACAGCACATAGACAGCTGATTTCTTAAATCCATTCTGCCAGTTTATTGTGTTTTAATTGGGGAGTTCAATCCATCATCATTTAATGTTATTACTGAAAATACATGACTTACTTCATCCCTTATATCTTTTGACTTTCCATTGACCTATCTTTTTACTCTTTTTGTTACCCTTATGAATAATCTTCATTTCTACACTGTTCTCCAGGCCTCTCTCTTGTCTTTTTCTTTCTGGTTGCAGTACTCCCTTCAGTGTCTCTTGTAATCTGATGTCTTAATGACATACTTTATTCATATTTGTTTATCCATGAAGACATAAGACTCATCCTCAATTTTGAAGGACAGTTTTGTTGGATAAGGAAATCTTAGCCTGCAAATTTTCTCTGTCAGAACCTTTAATATATCATACTATTGCCTTCTCACTTCCGTGGTTTAAGATAAGAAATTAGTACTTTAGTCTTACTGAGTGTCCCTTTGATGTCCAACTCACTTATTCTGTCCTCAACTATTTCAAATTTGCTATTATATGCCTCCAATATATTTTAGTCTCTTCCAATGTGTCTTTCATGCACAAAAGATGTTACTTTTCTTTACAGATTTTCAAATTCTTCTTTGTGTTCAACTAGTGTCTTCTTAATATCCTTAATCTCTTTAGTCATCTCATTGAATTTATTAAGGAGATTTGTTTGGATATCTGTGATAAATTGTCTCAAGTCCCGTGTTTCATCTGAAGGTCTAATTTCTTCCTTTGGCTGGGCTGTATCTTCCTGTTTCTTAGATGGTTTCTGATTTTTTGCTGGTGTCTCAGTATCTGATTTTGTGCATATGTTTATTCTGTGCTCTCTTTAGTCTATGGCTTTCTTGTTGGTTAGGTTTTTGCTAAGGCTTCTTCTGCTCCTCCTCTGTGAGTGTTAGTCTGCTCTGTTTGTTTTTTATTTGCTTCTGTGTTTTTAATACTCCTTTTGTCTTGTCTCACTGCTATTTCCTGGAAAGCTAATTTTGGGAGGTTGACCCCTGGAAACAACCTTCCCCGCTTTGGTTTCCAAGTCAAAACTGACTTGGGGAAAATATGAAGTGAGTGTAGATTTATTTCAATGTGCTCTGTAGAAGAGACCCTAAAGGCCTCCAAAGGCCTCCAATTTTCTCTTTGATGTCTCCCCCAATCTAGTCTACCAGCAAGTAGCACTCTTTATCCAGTTGTTCCCTACTGTCCTAAGGTTATTATGTGACTTTAACTCTCAGCTGTCTTCAGTCCTGGTGGGGGCATAGTTGTGGCTACATTACCAGCCTATTAAGGATGGAACTGTTGCAAAGCTCCCAGACCCTGAGATCAGAGTTCTCTGATCCCTGTCACCCTCTGTGCTCTACTCCCCACTTCCCGCAGTAGGCAAGGTGACTTAGCTTGCACTGTCTTGAGAGAAAGAGATCAGAAGGCTCTTGGTTTCTTTCTTTCCTGGAGCATCTTGGGAATGAGACTGCAGAGGCTGTTCAAGGTGGGCAGGGTGAATCTGCTCACACTGTGTGAAGATAGAGTACATACTTCCTCTCTTTCCAGGGGCCACTGGAACCTAGGATACAGCAGCCCTTTTAAGTGGACAGGGTAAATCTGCCCCCACATCCCAAGAGAGTGTGAACTTCCTGTCTGTTGAGGAGTGCATAGGGGCCAAGCGAGTAGCAGCCCTTTTCAGGTGGATGGCGTAACTCTGCCTGCCCTGTCCACAAGAGAGTGCATGCTTCGCCTCCTTCCATGGGGCTTTGGGACCCAGTGTGATTCTGTCTGCTCTGCCCCAAGAAAGTGCTCAAACTGCACCTGAATTCCACTCCTGCTGGGTGTGGGGGCCTAAGCAGTGACTTTTCAAACTGGGCCTGCTGGATCTGATCCCTATCACCCCAGGGGACAATATGTTTTTCATTGACACCTGCTTCCACTCCTGCTGGACCCACTTCCACAGATGCTGCTGTCTTCTTAGTGTTTTGGGCAGGTTTAAACCTCAGCTGTGCTCGAGAAGCCAGGTAGACAAATTTGCCAGTCAACAGCTGTAGTTGGTGCCAGGACACTTTCCCTTCCCTGCTTTTGAGAAAGAGAGCTTCTATTTCCAGGTGGGGAGTGGGTCCTGAGGCCTTGCCAGTGGGGCTGGGCAACTGTCTCTGATGGGTGGGGCACTTACTCACAAATCTTCACCACAGATGGTCAGTCTCCTGTTACTGTCCTGCCCTGAATGATGCAATGTGTTCTTCCTAGCTTCAGAGTCCCCGAAACAGTTGATCCTCTCAGATCTGATCTGATTATTAGTTTCCCTGTATGTCAAGCTGATAGAGCTTCCTACTCTGTCATCATCTTGAGTCTTACTTCTCATTGTACACTTTAAAACAAATTGTTTATAAAAAGACTGGGTCCTTACAAAAAAATTATTTGCATGAGGAACTGAAAACCTTAGGGGCAGGATTGCTGGACACATCTGAGAACCTCTCATCTAGCGCCTCTCTTCCCTTATCATACACTGTTCTCAGCTGTGAGGCCTTAGCCAATGTGCACACAACAGAAACACTGCCTAGTCCATGTTTACTTATATATTTATTAACACACACACATTATCTCAGTACTCAATTACTGCATGCTTGAAATACAAATTCAAGAATCAAAAGACTGGGGAAATGGACTTGGCCCAGTGGTTAGGGCATCCGTCTACCACATGGAAGGTCCGCGGTTCAAACCCTGGGCCTCCTTGACCCTTGTGGAGCTGGCCCACGTGCAGTGCTGATGCACGCAAGGAGTGCCCTGCCACGCAGGGGTGTCCCCCCCGCAGGGGAGCCCCACGCACAAGGAGTGCGCCCTGTAAGGAGAGCCGCCCAGCGTGAAAGAAAGTGCAGCCTGCCCAGGAATGGTGCCGCCCACACTTCCCATGCAGCTGACAACAACAGAAGTGGACAAAGAAACAAGACGCAGCAAATAGACACAGAGAACAGACAACCGGGGGAAGGGGAGGAATTAAATAAAATAAGTAAATCTTAAAAAAAAAAAATCAAAAGACTTAAATATCAAAGAAAAATGTGTGTGTGTATACTATTCATACTTTAATCAATATATAAAATATCTAATATGTATTTCATATTTACTATGTGCCAGGAATTATTTTATTATTTTATAAATATCAACATATTTAATCCCCAAAACAGTCGTAAGATATAGTCACAATTATTAGCCAAGTTTTACAAATAAGAAAACTGAGGAAACAGAATTTAACTAGATTAATTTAGCTTGTAAATGCAAAATGGGGTTTTGACCCAGATAGCCAAATTCTCAACAATTTTCTTATACTGCCTTTCATATGAAAGTTTGTTTTTCTCTTTTGATTTTATACTCATGCACAGTTTGTTTAGAATGTGTTTTTAAGAAATGTACTCTTTGGGACAAATTGTTTCAAAGTAAAAGAAATATTGTTGTTGACTTTTAGATGGGAGCAACAGTGTTGTATGTCCTTTTTGGAGCAGTGTATAATAAATAAATGCAGTAAAGATTTTATTCATTCTAAAAATTCAGTAATGCAAACTTTCCATAAGATAAGTTTTGGGTTAATGTTCAAATATGTAAAATGACATCATGAGAAATATACTTTAAAGCTTCATACACACAGTAACTGATGAAAGAATAACTGAAATCACACACACATTTTTGTGAATCAGCAGAGTCATTAGTTTTTCTCTTTAACCTACAAGACAGTTGGGTCACAAATGACCACCCGCAAGTCTGAAAAATCTAACAATCATCTCTAAACTTTCCCTGGGGTCTGTGTCTCCTTCTTTTATCAGTAAACCCCAATCTTATCTTTTCTTGTCTATAAAGATTATCTTTTTCATCTTATAGAATGTTATAAAGCAGCAAAAAATTCATAGCCCACAAATTTTCAAGTGGGTTTTAGCTGTACTCTAAAAGAAGAAGAACTATGTTGTTTATTAAAACCATATTTTTTCAATTAAGTAAGTTCTTGCAAAGTTCAGATTGCATACAACACTATTGTTCAGGACTATTTAAGGAGGTGCTATAACTCTTAAGAAGTGGCGAACACTTAGTTACAGACATGGGTTTCTATGACAAATTCACATTTTCATTTATAATCATGTAAATAACGACATAAAATTCTTCACAAATGGTCAGGATTAGTGTTATATAAGCCTCTGGGTATTCTTAACTTGGAGAAGATGGAGATGAGTGTGTTTTGATCATTTTGGGGAATGGTTATATGATTTTTTTTGTGGAATTTCTTATTAAAATATATTGGATAAGCTTTAGACATTGTACACATTTTTGATGAATGGAATATATCTTTATTTGGTTCTGCTTCACATTTACTTTGGATTTCAGACTACAATATGAAAGCATCTATTGTTTTAAAGTCAAAATTTTGAATCTGGAAATTCTAGAATTTGGCCCAAATTGTGTTATGTCTTTATTTCCAAATCTCCATTTTCTCTGCAATACATTCTATTTTTTATTCTGTTCCCATTTTTCCATGGAAACATTTACTAATGTAGTCAATGAATTCCACAAACATAAATACAATGAACCTTCATAAGTTAACTTCTTAATAACATGAACCAATGTGATCACAATCCTTCTCTACCGTCCTTAAAACACTACGTTTTCTTGGATTAGCTAACACAGTCATCTTTTAGTTTTCCTTCTATCTTTCTTACTGTTTCTTTTTTGTCTCCCTTATTGTTTTCTCTTTTTCTATAAAGCCATATGTTGGCATTCTTCAAGACTCAACCCTAGTTTCTTAGCAATCTCACTTTCTCTTATGGCTTAAATTGCCTCCTGGAGATGCATAATCTACCTCTCTTTCGACCTGCCCATGGATATCTTCACTGAACTTTCCACTAAACTCACCATTTGTCCCCCATTTCCCCATGCAATCTTCTTCCAGTGTTTACTATCTTCATAAATTACTTTACCATTTACTCCTAGATATCATTTTTACATTCCTACTTATCATTTTTTTCTGCCTTTTCCTTTACTACATCTCCTCAAACTTTTCCTCTTCATATTTCATGACTGTTTTAAGCCTCATAGCCATGATATTTCTACTCACCATGATGAAAGGAAAATACTGATCCCCCTCCCTTATCAATTGGAATGGTTTGACTACAAGTAACAAACAAATTCAAATCTATTGATTTATTCAAAAGCAATTTATCATATCCTGTAACAAGTCATGGAAACTCTGGAAGGGCTAATATCATCAAAGCCCCAAGCTCTTTCTGCCTCTTTCCTCTACCATTCTCATTTAATATGCTTCACACTGAGATATCATCCATGTTTTAATGATGGATGAAACAGCTCTAAACATCTTATTCTTCACAGAAAATCTAAAAATTGAAGTGGATTTTTCTTTTCCTGTGTTTCATTTTAAAATTCAGAAATCCTGAAGTCTCTTACTTATGCCTAATTGACCAAAAAATGTGTTATATGTCCATGAGTGAAATGTTAACATAAGCAATATGGGATACTCCCAGGCTTTCCTTGGTATCCATAAGTAAAAAAAAATTTAAAAAAACGATTATAACGTCTCTGGAGATCATTATTATATTCTGCTACCCTCGTCATCAGGGTGGTATGTAACTGTCCTTTGTTCCATTACTTATAATACCTGATAAATGATCAGCATATTTGTTTGTGCATATGTACAAACAATATATCACATAAGGGGAAAATATACATAAATAACATCCAATATCATGTACTTATAGTTAGAGATTTAGTCCTTAACTCAGTTTCATTATCTTCAAGAATGGAGAGGGTATGAAACTTCTAGGATGTCAGTGTGATGAGGTCTGTGGACCCACTACCCAGCAAAAACTATAAACAATCAAGTAAACAGCTATTTAATTCTCAGAAAGTATTCTTAAGGTCACACATCAAAGGAAGACACAATTATTCTATTACATGTATGGAAATTGGTAAAAACAGTAAAACAGCATGGCATTTGAGACTCCAGTTTAGTTTGACAAAGCTACACTCATGAAAAGTGTGGCCAGAAAATGGGCTCCTGCTCACCTCAGCTCCCAGCCAAGGTGTACCTCATCCCACTGGACAGGGCAGCCTTCCAGCATTTCTCATCCCTTCCTATTCCATGTTGAGGAGGCTAAATTCCTGAAAAGCATGACCAAGAGGTCTGGGGCTCCCTTCTTCAACCCAGCCTGTATGCACAGAGCATAAGCTTGACCTCAGATATTTCTGTCAAGAATACTGGAACTCTGACTATCAGTTTCCCAAACTCTCCTCAAGTAATTTTTGAAAACAAAGGAGATTTTTTGTAGTAAGCAATTAAGTATAGACTTGAAACACCATGAGAGAAACACGCTAAACTGTTGGCAGGCAAGTTTACTATAAAGAACCAAAGGAGCTAGGTAAGTGGAGCCCTCTGGGGCTGGAACAAAACTAAAAGAATGGCCCTGAAAACCACTCTGGTAAATTGGCCCAAATTTATTGGGTTTAGACTGCAGAGTAATTTATGCTGTAGGACATTGTCAAAAACAATAGTGAAATCAATTGTTAATTAGTGTAGTTTGGGTAATCTCAAATGAGGCAGACAGCTTAAAAGAGAGATCAGAGAAAGATACAGTAAAGACAGTCCAGTTAAAACCACTGCAACCCAAAATGTCTTTGCATATGCCTAAAGCACTCCACTTTGTAAAGGAACATCAAAGAATTCATACTGTGGGGGATTAAGGGATTAGGGAATGGAATATATGGGGGATTAGGATAGCCCACTCAAGAAAACCAAGAAAATAAGCAAACAACAAAAAACCCAAGTCCCAAAGAGGGTAAAAGTGAATCAATATCCAGAATTGATATAATTCCTGAAATATCTAATTTTCATTAAAAAGTATCATATGTAAAAAGAAACAGGAAAGTGTTTATCATACACAGGAAAAAAAGCAGGCAACAGAAATGACTGCTGAAAGCAATATACCAGAAATGAGTTGGCTTTATAATGGGGATTTAGTAGCTAACAAGTTTATATTTCCAAGACTGAGAAAAATGTCCAAATTAAGGCATCATCAGGTGATGCTTTCTTCCCAAAGGCCAGTTGTCATCAATCCTGGACTCCTCCGTCACATGGCAAGGCACAAGTCAGCATCTGCTGGGATCTCTCTCCTCCTCTGGGTTTTCTTGCCTTCAGCTTCCTTCTTCCATGGCTTTTTTTCTATTCCTTTCCATTTTCATCCCATTTATAAAGGACTACAGTAAAAGGATTAAGACCAACACTGGGCCATGCTTCAACTGAAATAACCTAATCAAAAGTCTCTACCTACAGTAATTTCACACTCATGAGAATGGATTAACTTAAAGAACATAATTTTCTGTGGTCCATCAAGCCTCAAATGTCACAACCTGTAAGGAGAGCAGATGTCATTTTTAACAGATAAAATTTCAAATAGCTATTATAAATATATTCACAGAATTAAAAGAATCCATGATTAAAGAAATAAAGGAAGGTTTGATGACAGAGTCTTCTCACATAGATAATGTACATAAAGAAATTCAAATTATAAAAAAGAATAAAATGGAAATTTTGGAGTTGAAATCCACAAAAACCAAAGTGAAAAGTAAAAAAAAAAAAATCATTAGAGGGACTCAATAATGTATTTGTACTGGCAGAGGAAAGAATCATTAAACTTTTACATGGATAGTGTGGTAGAATGAATTATGTACTGAATTAGACATGTTTCTAATCTCAAGTGCATCCCTATTAGTGTGAATTCATTGTACATAGGGTGTTTTCAGCTATGTCATGGGCAACTGAAGCAGGGTTAGTCTTAATCCAGATTACTGGAGATTTATAAAGAGAAGAAATCAGAAGTGATAGGATGGTGCTGGGAAGTCAAGGACATGTTCAGCAGCCATCTCCCAGCCTTCACCTACTCTACTTATTTTCCTTGTGTGCACATATTTCATTAGGCTTCCATTTCACAACCAAGAAGAGACATTAGGTCTAAGGGAAAAGCTTGACAATATCTTGAACCTAAAACCTGGAACGAGGAGTCCCAGATGCATATCAGGGCAGGAAGTTTCTGCACAAAGATTGCTTGATACATGCTTATTGCTCAGGGGCAGGGTTCCCTCCCGCTCTGCTATAAATACCCATTATCAGGTGGTACTAAAGTCTTTCCTCTCTGTTGTAGTGTGGGGCATGAAAATCTGCCATCCATCAACTCTGACCCAAGAAGTTGGCCTCCCTGAAAGACTAGCCATGATGGAATCTATTTCCCTGCTCTTTCGGACCCTTTGTGCTGTGTAAGTAATAAAGTAGTCATTTGATGAAAATTTATGTTATGACTTAGTCTGAGATCCTGTGATATACAATATAGCAACTTGTTCCACATAGTGCCACAGGGAGAAGCCAGAGTCAGGAGGATCCCAGAAGGGAATGGGGAGGATATTGTTATATGATGGAAAGCACAGATGCAAGTCAAGGAACCCAAGGATTGCCAGTACAAGCCTCAAGAAGATGCCTTCACAATCATGAGAAAAGAAATCCCCATTGTTTAAGCAAAATCATTGTGTAGAATTTATCACAGGAGTCTGCCAATTAAGAGTTTTTGGTAATGAGATTGGGGTGCTACAATTGTAAATACCTAAAATTGTGGATGCAGCTTTATAATTGGATAATGGGTAGAGGCTAGAAGAATTTTGAGGTGCCTGATAGAAAAAGCCTAGATTGCTTTGAAGAGATTTTTAGTAGAAACGTGGATTTTTAAGGTGTTTCTGATGAAACTTTAGAAGGAAATGATAAATGTGTTTTGAGGAACTGTAAGAAAGGTGACCCTGTTAAAATGGTACAGAACTTTGCAAAATTGTGTTCTGATGTCATGTGGAAGGCATAACTCATATGTGATAAATTTGGATTTTTAGTTTACTTCCAGTTAACTGTGTAAGATTTGGGCTGGTTTCTCCCTGTTGTTTATAATATAAAGAGAGGGGAAAGAGATAAACTTAAGTATTGAATTTTTAAACACAAAGAAAAATTCAATTGATTATTTGGAAAATTATTTGCATATCCACATACCATATTCTGAGACTACAGCCAGAAGTGGCTCTATCAAAGCTTTGCTGAGGTCTTGGGTGAAGAATTCTCAGAGAACTGGGCTCTTATGTGGGTGTGGCTAACAACCCTTTGCTAAAGACAATGTGGCTGAACATGGATTCAATTGGCCATTTCAGAGAAAGTCATGAATGGAAATGTGTTTTTCTAGGAATGATCTGTGGAAAAACATTTTATTTGATCATTTAAACCCTCTTGAACTATCTGCCAAGATGACATGGTTTTTGCAAAACTTGTATGAGCATAATCATGGACAGCTGGGACTGAATGAGAAAGAAATAAAGGAAAAATGAACTCAGGGTAGAACCATGGAGATCAAGGTCTGGACCAAAGAGATTTCCTTGGACCAAGTGTGTGGAAAGGGTAGGTTCAACCCTGCATGTGGCAGAAGAAGGGTTCCTACTCTAGCACTGGGGAGAGTTTGACTGCCACCCCAATACTTTGAGTAGGTGGGGTCTATATCCCAGGTTTGGGCAGAGTGATGCTGCAAGTCCAGAGTTCAGAGAGGGTGAGGCAAATAGGCAGAGTATGGACATAGGTCAAGAGCTGGTAAAGGGTGTGGCTGCCATTCAGGCAGGCCCAAAGACAAAACATTGAAATGCAGATAACTCTCAGACCCTGAAATCGTAAGGGGTTTCTGAAATCAGCCAGGTTACAGTCTTGCTTGGAACCTGTGACTCCTTTCATCCTTCCAATTTCTCCCCTTTGGAATGGGAATGTTTATTTTATGCCTGGTCCACCACTATATTTTGAAATCAGATAACTTGTTTTCCAATATTGCATAGGCCCATCGAAGGAAAGGAATTTTGTCCCAGGATGGACTATATCCATAAGTGATTTTGATAGACTTTTTACTTAGAGTTGTTACTGAAATGCCTTAAGCTTTTAGGGTTATTGGAATCAGGTAACATATTTTGTGTATGGGAAAAACATGTCATATTGTGGATCCAGGGGGCAGACTGTGATAGATTGCAATGTGTACCACAATTTAGACATGTTGTCAATGTTAATTAGCATCCTGTGGGTGAGAACTGATCACATATAGGAAGATACTATTTTTAATTACTTTGTAGTCAATTGAGGTAGAGTGGCCCTTAATATGAATTACAGGAGTCCTTAAATAGAGAAGAAACTGGAAGCCAGAGTCAGAGAGGCCACAGGGAAAATCTGGTAGTCAGTAGGAATCCAGAAGGGAAAGAAGAGGACATCGCCATATTATGGAAGGGAGGGGCAAGCCAAGGAACTTCAATGATTGTATTAAGTCAGCACCAGCATGTTAACAGCTTCAAGAGGAAGCAAGTCTTTTAGCCTCCAGAACTGTTAGGCAATAAATTCCCATTGTTTAGGCCAATCCATTGGGTAGTATTTGTCATCACAACATGGAAAATTAAGACAGGTTATGCAATGCAAAAATCAGAGATAAACTTGAATAAAGAAAACCAAACAGGTTCAGAGAAATGTGGGATATATTTCAGCATGCAAACTATGATTAGTGGGAGTACCAGAAGGAGAGGAGAAAGAGAAGGGGAAAGAAAAATTTTTGAAAAAATAATGGCTGAACACTTCTCAAATTTGATTTAAGGACTCAGATATGACATTTCTACCCATGCTTCTTCTGTTACTTTTACAGCACCTGTGATTGGCATTGGGGTTGGTATATACTCAGAAACCTGAATCTCTGGCCTGCCCATGTGACAGCCAGGCCCTGAGCCTCAGCAGACTTGCAACTCCTATCTTCTGGTTTCTTGGACTTACCCTGGTCTATAGCTAATAGGGAGGTGAAGAAGATCAACCACCACAACAGGGAGCCAAGAGTGCCTACAACTGCAAGCAGGAGAATTGCATCCATCATCCATGTGGAATCTAAGCCCACCTTGATGTAGAGGGGGACCGGACATAACCATCCCATGGTCCACAGGATGGAGGGATAGAGTATGGATTACAGTGGACTTACTGGTGTTCTGCTGGGAAACTATCATGATTAGTAATGGAAGAAATTGTAGTATTGATGTGGAGAAAGTGGCCACAGTAGCTGCTGATGGTAGGGAGAGGGAAGAAGAGATGTGATGTGAGCACATTTACAGGATTTGGAGTTGTCCTGGGTGGTGCTGCAGGGACAGATGTTGGACATTATGTGTCCTGCCATGGCCCACTGGGTGGAATGGTGGAGAGTGTAGGCTACAATGTAGACCACTGTCCATGTGGTGCAGCAGTATTCACCAGTTGCAGTGAATGTGCCACAATAATGGAAGAGGTTGCTGATGTGGAAGGAGTGGGGTGAGGGAGGTGGGGGGTATATGGGGACCTTGTATTTTTTTAATGTAACATTAGAAGAAAATAAAGAAGAAAATAAAATAAAGTACATTAATCTACACATTGAAGTGTATCATTGAAATTCAACTAGGATACACACAAAGAGATCCACACCTCTATATATCATAGAAAAAAATGCTGAAACCTAAAGACAAAGAGAAAATCAAAGACACTCCAAGATAAACAAAAACTGGCAGAATTTAATGCTAACAGATAAAAATTACTTTTAAAAAATTTCCAGGCTGAAAGCAAGTAAGCACAGATGGAAATTTGAATCCACACAAAAATACATTAAGAACCAGTAAAGTAACTAGATACTTACAAAAGACAGTCTATGTGTAATGTATAATTCTCCTTTTTTTCCTCTTAACTAATTGAAAGAGCAATTTTATAAAACAATATATAATCTGGATTACTGGAGGCCTTAAAAGAGGCCTGGGAAATCACAAAGAAATATAAGAGAGGAATTACCATGCAACAGAAGGCAGAAATAAATACCAAGCAATCCCAAGCCTTGCTAGCATCAGCATCAGAAAACTATCAATCCTGGGAGGAAGCAAGACTTCTAGCCTCAAAAACCATAAGACAATAAATTCCCATTCTTTATGCTAATGTATTATGTGCCATTTGTCATAGCAGCCTGACAAACTAAGACAAGGAGGAATAGAAAAACAAAAAGACATGATCCATAGAGTGAAAGAAAAAAAAAGTAAAATAACAAGCACTAACTCAAATATATTAACAATAACATTAAATAGGAGTGGATTAAAATCCAATCAAAAGGAAGAGATTGTCAGTTTTAATAAAAAGGCTAAACCCAACTACATGCCATCTACAGGAGAAATACTTTAAGTTCAATGATAAAAATAAGTTGAAAGTAAAAGAATATAAAAAAAATACTCCTTGTGATAAAGAAAAACATTCTATAATAATAAAAAAAAAAAAATTCAACCTCTCAGGAAGTTATAACCATTAGGAAAATATTTGCAGCTAACAACATAGCCCAAATAACATGAAGCAAAAATTAAGAGAAATGAATGGAGAAAAAAAACAATAAAGAAATATGACTTGAATAACACTATACAGAAAGTAAACCTAGTTGACATTTATATAATACCCAGTAAAAGCAGAATGCACATTTTCCTCAAGCACACATTGAATATTCTCCAGGTTAGATCACAGTCTTCACCATAAAACAAGTCACAATAAATTTAAAATAATTGAAATCCCTTGGACTATGTTCTCCAATCACAATAGAATGAAATCAGAAATTAAGAAAATCCTGGAAAAATAATGAATATGTAGAAAATTTAAAAACAAAACAAAAAAACTATTTAACAAGCTGGTCAAATAAGAAATCATGAGTATATTTAGAAAATTTGAGATGAATGAAAATGAAGACACAGTATACCAAAATTATAGAATGCTGTTAAAACAGTACTTAGAGTAAAACTTATAGAGGCAAATAACTGCAATAAAATAAGAAAGATCTCAGAACCACAAGTTAGCCTTCTAAATTAAGACAATGAAAAATGTAGAGCAAATTAAACTCACAAATAGGAAGGAAAGGGATAATAAAGCTTAGAGTGGATAAAGGAACTAGAGAAAAAGAAACAATATTGAAAACAAAAACACAAAAGCTGGTTCTTTGAAGAGATCACCAAAATTGACAAACTATTAGCTAGGGTGACAGAGACAAAAAGAGAGAAGCCTAAATTACTAAAATCATGAATGACAGATGGCTATTACTACCAACATTACAAGAAAAATTTAGAGATTATTATTAATAATTGTATACTAACAAATTGAAAATGCCAGGAAAATGGAATTGAAAAATTGCTGGAAAGATGCAAACCAAAACTGATTAAGAAAGAAATAGAAAATCTGAGTTGTCACATGTTGTGTCATGGGAACACAGGCTCAGGCACAATAGAGACTTTCAGCAAATGATCACATTATTATTGAAACAGCATAAAGGGTACAAAAGAGCAGTGGAAAAGATCCAATCATGGCCTGTACCCTGGGGAGGCTAACCACATGCTTTGCTTTGGGTCAGAGATGAGGGACTCTTGTGTTGCCCAAATGTGGGTTTTTATATACCACAGGGAAAAAAGACCTGCCAATGAGCAAAAACATTCATCAAGCAGCCTCTGTGCCCTTGCAAGCAGCTGGGGCTTGTTGAGATTTAATATCTCTCCAGGCTGCTTGCAGTCTCTTGTGAAATGGAAACATAATGAATGCCTGCATGAAAATGAGGAAGAGGGGAAAAGGAAGGTATAGATGAGGACTGGGAGATGACCACTGAGTATCCATGAGATCCCCAGAAACATGCATAAAAAATAAAGAGATTGAATTAGTAATCAAAAAATCTTCTCCAAAATAAAAGGCCAGGCTTCATTGTTAAAGTCAACAAAACATTTAATGAAGAATTAGCATCAATTCTTTACAAAACCAAATACTAGAAGAGGAGAGAACACTTTCCAATTCCTTCTATGAGGTCAACTCTGATTCCAAAATCAGAAAAAGACAACACAACTAAAGGAAACCACAGACCAATATGTTTTAAGAATATGAACACAAAATCATACAGTAAATACTAGCAAATCAAATTAAGACATATAAGTATTGTACATGATGATCCTTGTATCCAAAAATCAATTTATTTAATATAACATATTTATAGAATAAAGTACTAAACTACATGATCTTTTTAATAGATGCAGAGTAAACATCTGACAAATTCAACATCCTTCCTTCTTGATAAAATCTCGATAAACTAGAATAGTAGAGAATTGCTCAACCTGATAAATAGACATCTGCAAAAAACCCACAGCTAGAAATAGAGTTAATTGTTCCTAAGATATGGAACAAGGCAAGGATTTCACATTTCTATTCAAAATTGTACTGAGGATATAGTCAAGACAATTAATGTAGAAAGTACATTGGAGGCATTGTTATTGGAAAGTAAGAAGTAAATCTCTATTTTCCAATGACAGGATCTTGTATATAAAAAATTCTAAGGAATCCACCAAAAACAGAACTATGTTTTAAAATTTAGTGAGTTTGCAGGACACAAGTTCAATATACAGAAATCAACTATATTTCTATATGGTAGCAATGAGAAAACAGAAAATGAAATTAAGAAGAAAATTCTATTTATAATAGCATTAATGTATACAGTAAGCAGGAATATATTTTAAAAAAGAAGTGTAAAACTATATTCTTAAAACTATAAGATATTGTTGAAAGAAATTAAAGTCCTAAATTAAATGGAAATCCATTCCATGTCATGGATCAGAATATTTAATACTGTTAAGATGTTAATACTTCCAAGATTGATTTACAGATTCAGTTTCAATGCTATCATTATCCCATATGACTTCTTGCCAGAATTTAAAAGCTGATCTTAAAATTCCTGTGGGAATTCTAGAAACCCAAAATAGCTAAACTTATTTTGATAAAAAGAAACAGAGTAGGAGAACATAACTTTCTGATTGCAAAGTTTACTAAATGCTACTATAATCAATACAATGTGGCATTTGTATAAAGATAAACATATAAATCAGTGAAATAGAATTGAGAGTCCATAAATAAACCCTCACATATGGGGACAACTGATCTTTGACAAAGCTGCATTTTTTCAGATGGATTTTTAGAGAAACAATTCCAAATTATTTATGGACTATTGGAATGGAATAGGACCTTCAAATTGATAATTGGATAGTACCAATAACACTATATATTTTATTGAACTTATAGACCAGTGAATTTTTTTGTGTGTGTGGTAAATTGTTATTTCATCTATTTTTTTTCTTCTTCCTTTGGTGGAAATCCAAAATTTATATCTAACATCAATATTAAATGATGGTAATCTGGGGGCATATGAAAGGCAGGAATCCAAGGAAGGTGAAGATTATATTTTAAGATCATTTGAGCAGGTAGGGTGTTCTAGCTATTATAAAATATATATATACATTATAAATTAAGGGGGAGTTTGGGATGATATAAAATGACATTTGGTTAGTATTGGAGAAAAACGGCTCTCACTGAGACATGGAGACTGATATGACCGCAGGCAGAATATTTATTGGGAGGCTGTCCCAATGAAGGGGTCTGAAGAGAGATTTCAGCCCATTCCTGGAAGGGGGGATTTGAATTTACACAGTACATCATAGGCAGGGAACTGTTAGTTCATGGGGAGAGGGTTAGGGTCCAGAGTATAGCCTTGGGTGAATAAAGTGAAAGTGAATTCTTCTTGGGTATGGTTTAGGGGGGATGGACTAGGAGGTAGGGTTTTCTTGTAATGCAGGAGGGTCTGATGGCCTGGAAGGGATGAGGGTCCTTATCTGCTCCATTCCCACTATAATTTGGCTCATTCTTTGGGAGAGATATGCTGTTTTCCACATGTATGCCGCTTTCTCAAACTATTGGAATGGAGTCACAGCCTTATGACCTGGTAATCATTGCAAACCTTTAGCAGTTAGGAAGTCTAAAATCTTGTCTGCCTTAATTCCCTCCTCCCTGTGAGATTTCAAAGGCAGATATCTCAGATAAAGACTAAAATTCTGAGAACCAAATATCTCTGGGAAAGTGCACCACCTAAACTGAAGGTCTTAATGGGACTTTTCTCTCTCCAATAAGCTCAAATTATAATCATATCATCAGCTACCCATGAATATAGAAACAAGGAAGTTCTGCAGCTGGGGTGTTAGTGAAAGCAAGGGGGGAGGGGAGATATCTAGTGCTACCCTTATAAATTCAGGAAATGCACCTTGTATTGAATATTTTGCACACACAGACCCCCCCACACACCAGCTCACTAATAATTATAGACTCCTTTCACTTAAGGAAAAACAAGGAGGCTGAAACAAGAAGGCAGTATAAGTTTCCTGGGTTCTACAAAAAATGTGACTTCGTTTTGTGGAGCTAGACCTGGGACCTCTGGGCCATGCACAGACACTCAGGATTGTTTGCCTATGTGTTTTGTTTTTATCATTTATTTTATTCATGTTCACACCCTTTAATTTAGGAACCAGTAAGTGGAGTAGTTGACAGCATGTGCTTTAAAAGGAATATCTCTGGATTAAAATCCTATTCTTTCCATTTATTTACTGTTTGATCCTGGCCATAAATTAAACCTCTGAAAGCCACAGTTATCTCATTGGTAAAATAATGTTATTATGATATAAGGTACTTATCACAGGGCATAGCACAGAAGGAACACTCTCTGTTTAGTAAAAATGCAGAGATGAATAAAATCAGCTTGTATTCCCACTGAGAACTTACTTCCCATTGATAATAAGACTGACATATTAAAAATAGCTCTAATGCTAGGTAGAAGGTACCATGTACTACAGAGGACCTATGCACAGGTTTTGTTTGTTTCTTTTATTTTTATCCCCCCCTCCCCTTGCAGGTTTTTGCTTGCTGTCTGTTTTCTGCGCCAATTTGTCATGCGTTCTTCTGTGTCTGTATTTTATTTTTATTTATGTCCCCCCTCCTTGTGGTTTGCTTGCTGTCTGCTCTCTGTGTCCATTCATTGTGGGTTCTTCTGCATTTTTGCTTGTCTCCCTTTCCTGTTGTGTCACCTTGCTGAGTCGGCTCTCCGTGGTGCTTGTGGGCCTGTGGCACTCCGTGGCATCTGTGAGCCGGGCAGCACTCTGCAGCATGCGGGTGAGCCTGCCTTCACAAGGAGGCCCTGGGACACAAACCCAGGGCCTCTCATATGGTAGACAGGAGCCCAACTGATTGAGCCACAGCCACTTCCCTATGCACAGGTCTTAAAGCTATGGGCAAAGGAGAATAATTCACATGAGGGAGGAAATGGAGAATTTGCAAATGAGTGAGGTGGAAGGTGCTTTGGCTAAAACTGGGCGGTGGACTGTAAATTTGGTTTTGAACCAAATTGAACATTATGCATGCTATGGGTAAGGTAACTGGCAAACAGAAGGAACAATCTAATAATAAATATATCAATTCTATTCTGAAATTATACTCTCTGAAAATTACCTTAATTAGAGAATATAATTTCATCTATCAATATGTATATAAATGCATGCTCTGCCTAGAAAGGACCAAATAAAATCTATAGTATAGGTGAAATATTTTATTATGATGATTTGCTTTAACAATATGAAGATATGAGTGATTCCAAGATAATGTGATTTTTAAAAGGGTAATAGTGTTCAAGGTGGATAAGCAAAGTAGAAAGAAGAGAATTAGGTTTTATTTGTCAGTAACAATTCACTGGATGTTGTTTTCTTCTGTCATTTCTGTTTCCATTATTGTTGCTATAGTCTTCCTTGTAAATTCCAAAACCCAGTGAGAGAAGAATGTATGGGAGGGGATAAATTCTGATCCCAACTGATTTATATTCCAACCCTGCAAATCATGTAGGTACAGGTTGTAGATAAATATCTGAACTTGTGAACCTGTTATAAATTAATCAAATATTCTAAGTTGTAAATGTAAGACAGATGCTTATTTCATGACTAGGGTAGAAGCTCACTGAGTAATATCCCTATACTTGTTAATATTTTTTATAACTAAGCATTACATTCTTTCTCCAATTTAAAGATAAAAATCATGGTCAAAATAATGAATTAATTTTAATAAAATCAATGTAAATATAGATTTTTAAAATGAAATGTAATTAATTTTCTCTAAGTGACCCTTCTGCTCTGGACCAGTATTTATGCTTCTAGTTTTCCCCACTTATATTTCATATTCTTCTAAGAAAAGAGGTAATAGAGAAAACAATAAATAGAGCATTTGGTTATGTCAAGTTCTCAGTTGCTAACAGGTCAAATAGAACCATGTCAAATATCTAAACATTCCACAGTATTATTGGGATCTTTTTTTAAGTATTTAATTCCAGGAGCAATAATGAGAGTTTAAGCTGAAAAATTCTGTGGCATTTTTAATGGTATATCATTTTTACTGCCTCCCTTTCTTGCTGGCTCAAGTACGAGCATTTGTTAAACAGACTACCTTTTTCTGTCCCAGTACACATATAGTATAGAACACAAACATACTGGCAGGCAAATATTCATCTATGAAAGCCCTGGGGATAAAACTAAGGGGGTTGGAACTTTAGGGAAATGATACCCAATGGTTTTCCTACTATATTTTCAAAACTTAAAAGTTTTGTGTTAATCTATAATCATTGGGAAAAATATTTATATATGTAATTTACCTAATACTAAATGTGTTCACAGGGCTCCATGTTTTATCAACCTAAACCCAGTTGCATCATGCAGGGAAGTCTTACCTTCCTCTTTTGCACATACAAATAAAGATGGCATTTAGGCTACAAAATGGGATGTATTCTCTGTGGTTTATTTTTATAAGTACTGAAAAACTCCATTTTTAAACAAACAAAAAAACTACTACGAACAAGTGATCTAAAGATTGCCATTCTTTGCATTTGATAAGAGTGTTTCTCCTAAATATCTATTATTCTTCATTTCTCATTACATTTTGTTTTCTTATTGCCCTGGGTTTATGAGAGTCAGTTGTAAAAATACTTCATGATTATTGTAAGTGATGGCCAGCAATACTGAAGGTAGAGCTCTAGAGCAATGCATTTAGATGCCATCTTTCATGCCTGCATGTTTTCAAAATATTTAGAGTTTTATATCATGCCTGTACCATAGACAGTGGAGTCAGAGATAATAAAATTTTTCCTTCCCTTCAAGAAGTTCATTATCACATAGTCTAGAGAAAATGAAACACATTAGTAAGATCAAGCACATTAAATGCTGTGAAACTGATATGAACAAGATAATATAGACTCTGATGCAAAAGGAGAGATTATAAAAGATATCAGAGATTCAAACTGAAATGAGATTTTAAGAATGAGACAGAGTTCTAGGGAACTTCATTAAATCTCTAATGTCAAAGTTGTGACATGACTTTGGTGGTCTTACTCCTAGCTGCATGAAGAATCTCTTGGGAAACTTCAAAAACCAAACAAATAATTCTTTGGGCAGCTTTAAAAAAACAATTAGCACATGGCCTCCAAAACCAACAGATTCTGTTTTTTCTTGGAGGGGAGGAGGCCAGATATTAGGTATTTTTCAAATTTCCTCAGGTGATTATATTTTGAATATAGGATTGAAAATCTCTATCAACTAGACCGAAGTGAAGAAAGTGTCTTCTCTCTCTCTTTTTTCTTTTTCTTGCATTTATTTTGACATTCTTGGGACAGTAATGTAAAATGGAGCACTTTTAGACTCTGATGCCTCTCTCTGTTAGTAGTAAGAAATTTTCTCATCAAAATTATTTACATGTCTTATTTTTCTCTGCATTCTCTTGTCAAGCTGAAATTATGTAGAGACTAATACTGCTTTTATACCAGTCTCTAGAAAACAATGCTTGAGTATGAGCCAATGAGACAATTCTATCTGGGAAAATGGTACCAATATAATTGATTTTGTTCCTTTGATTATAAGAGAAGTTTTTCAAAATTTTATTAACACTGTATACTAAAAATTCCCAAATAGTGTGTTCTTACTAAAGAAAGATAAAATTTTGACAATTAGTATGTCCAAAAATTATTTGTTTTGGAATTTAAAAATAGAATAAGCTTATTTCATTATGAAACATTTTTGAAGTCTCATTTATTCTGTGATTGATTGGAAAGACTACTTGATGTCACTTGTAATAGAGGAGTAAATGGAGTCTGATTTAAAATAAATCATCTTTTTGATGACATCAACTGTTTGAATCCTTCAGTGAAATAAGGTGGGAAAAAATTCTTAAAATTAATATATGCTTCAAATCACAAATAAACACTTGTATGGTAACCTTTATTTATATAAATAAGTATATGCATACACACATATTATGTTATCTTTGAAGAGGAAGAGAAGGTTGAAAGCAGTCCTGAATTCCTAAGTCGTGGAGTGGTGAGAAGAATGAAAGATTTGAGGATGATAATTGTATCCCTGGATGTAGAATGCTTTGGAACAGGAAAAAAGGCTTGGTAAAAAGAACAATGATAGAAAAGACTACTTTTAATTTTTTTTTATTTTTAAAGAACTTTAGATTATATAAATGTTACATAAAAAATATAGGAGATTCCTATATACTCTAACCCCTCCCCCTTCCACACTTTCCCACACTAACCACATCTTTCTTCAGTGTGCTACACTTGTCACACTTGATGAACATATATTGAAGCATTGCTGCTAACTATGGACTATAGTTTACATTATAGTTTATGCTCTGACCTGCACAATTTTATTTCAATCATCTTATTTTCAGTAGAGCTAATGCTAGCAATGACAATGATACTCTGCAGACTAAGAAGTTGAAAAGCACAGAGAATGCATTAACACAATTAGTCCACCTTGTTGAATATCTGCTTTGTTTTTACTGGCTTTTGAGTTTTTCAGTCCTTTAAACATGAAGTCTTTTATTGCTACTACTACTACCACTACTACTGTAGTAATGCACTACTTCTACAACTATCACTATCACTATTACTACCACTATTACTATTATTTTTACTATTGGCTACCTTACATAGCCAGTTATCCTCAAGTTCTTCCAATTCTTTTTCTCCCAGATTCACATTTTTTAAAAGTATTTTTATTTTTAGAGAATTTTTTAATTTACAGAAAAATTATACTAAACGTATAGGGAATTATTATATAACAACATCAAGAAATCAACACCCCATTGGCAGGCCCTATTTTGGAATACATGATAATCTATTTCCCCAATATAACATAGTTATGCTCATTCATAATTCCTCTACTTATGATTCTTCTATTCCTTTTATTTGAACTTTTAATTTTCAATATACCCTAAATATATCTCCAGAGACTTAAATCTATGGATTGGGCATATGCCAGTTGAGACCTGAAACCCAGCAGAGCTGTGGCAAGCTCCTACTCCCTAGTTCTTCAGGCTTGCGCTGGACAACCACTTTACTTTTCTTTCGTACAATTCTTTCATCCCTACAATAGTATGCTCTTTTGTAACAATTATAGACACAGATGGTGAACTGAACTCCAGTCTTCTTTTCTGTTCCAAAGATTTCCTCATGAAAGTGGTAAAAATTATCTCCCTCAAACACTTTGTATTCCTTATAACCCCCATTTCAGGATTACCCCAACCTCCCATTGAATAATAGTCAAATTATATTTATCTTAAGTTAGATAACAAACATATATGCCTTTAATTTTACCAATGATCTGGGAAGTATGTTGTGGGAAGTATGTTGAGGGTGCATGAAATTTGGAATATGACAGACTTTGGGTTGATTCATCTGAATTTTTCTGTGCCTTAAACTGGTAGGAATAGGAGTGATAAGTTAATTTGCACTGGCTCATTCCCTCATTCCTAATAAAGGGCTTTTGGCTCTTTGAAAACTCTCCTCCTATAATCTCTAGGAATGCCTTGAATATCTGCTATGTGTTGAGATACTTCTGCCCAGAAACCTGTCCTGTCAATCCATACTGCATACTTCTGATGTTCTGTTGTCTTTTGCTGGGCACTGAGATCTCTGCAGGTGCTCTTGCTGCTTTACCAGATAGCTCTATGCAATTTAAACAGTGCAAGAGCTGGCAGCACCATCAAAGCCAAGATTTTCTTCTTCTACTTTATCTTTGTTGGAGAAGTCCCTACGAAGTCCTTATATTCCAATGGTTTAGAACCAAAATGATCAAATATCACTGAAACAAAAGGTGACAGTATTATTCTGTTTACTCCAGCTGTCTTGCCAAAATTATTAATAGTTTCTCCCCTTTCTCTCTGGACAGTGGCATGTTTTGGGCAAGAAATTATATGGTCACCTAATTAAGCAGGTCTTTTGGTCTTACTAAAGCCACTTCCCCCACCCCCTAACTTCCCATCATTCACACACAAAACCAAGCTCTCTGAAGGTTTCAAACAGGAAGTCACAGATTTAGGCCAAATGGAAAGAGGCTGGAAAACAAATCCCAGTTTCAGACATCACAGCACTAGCCCACCCCTAGCAGACAACTACTATGCCTTTCTTCCTAGGACTTTCATATATTACCCCCCTTAGGATTTGTTCTTTCTAGGAAGGCTCTTAAATATCACTGAAAAAAGACTTCCAGCAGGTCTTCAGCAATTCTCTAGGCATATATGAATCATATTCATGCTGAAACATTGCTTCCACTTCTACACACCCCAAGACCACTATTGTATAAATCCAACATCATATCCAACTCTTGCCAGGGCACCAGTGCATACTTGCTCCTTCCCCTGCACTATTTCAGTCATTTGTTCCAATTTAACATCCATCTGATGCTTCTTTTTAAGAAGTATAATTTGCCTGCTACCCCACTCTCTCTACTTGCTTTATTCCACCACTATGTCACTTGTACAACCCATTCTTTCTGTGTATAAAATATTTTCCTGTAAATTGCGTCACTATGTCCATTAGTTCAACTGATATCTATTGAGTACCTGATATAGTAACAGAACAGGACAATATGACATTCTGCAACTCTTTACCAACTCTACCTGGCATGTTTACAAGACAGACTCATCCAGCAATATTATTATGTTTAATAACCGCATTTAGTTGTTCTACTATTTTCTACCTTTCTAACTTATGTATGAATTTCATATAACATGATTTGGCATTCACATTGACTAGTAAATATTTTTATTTTTATTTTTTCAGTTTTCTTCATTGGTCATATATGATTTTAAATTATATGAGAGAAGCCTAATAGATAATTTAATTAATTTTATTAATTTGCATTAATAATGCCTAATGTACTATTATCAAAGCTACTCTATGTCAGATTATAATTATTGATAATAGTTCAAATTACATGTATTTCAGTTTAGCAAATAGACATAAATACCCCCTTTGCCCATTAATATTCAGTGCATTGCGCTTAAAAATACATGAATTAATGGCTAATTCTAGGGCTGGGGCAGCAAATATACAAAACGATTCTGGGGCAACTTGCATTGTTAGAAAGTAAGAAAGTAAGAAAGTGTTCAAACAAAGCAAACACACACACACACATACACATACAGATACACAATAAGGGGCACCTATCAAAGACACACAGGAGCCAATTGCAAGATCTCCCAGTGGCCAAAGTGGGAACAATTTCAGCAACAAAATAAAGTGGTACTGGATTATAACACAATGTATAAAATAAATATCCATGATTTCAAATTAACATAAATGAATAAGAAAATAAATGGGGAGAACAAAAATTTCTTGTGAAGAATTCCAAATAATTCATATAGATACTCTACTTTCAAGGAGGTTGAGCATAACTCCTATGTGAGGAAATTTCTAGAAAATACCAGAACTCCTTAAAAGCCCAGGTCATTGTAAACAAGGAAGGTTTTACAAATTGTCACAGTGTAAAAGAGCCAAAGGAGAAATGATGAGTAAATTTAATGTGGTCTCTTTGACAGGATCCTGAAACAGAAGAAGGATATTAGAGACAAACTAAGGGAATTGAATAAATTATGGACTTTAGTTAGCAATAACTGAACAATATTGTTCTATTAATTATGGCTAATGTATCATACTAATGTAAGATATTAACCATAGGGGACACTGAGTGTGGGGTTTAAAGGAAATCTCTGTATTGTTTTCACAACTTTTCTGAACATCTAAAACTTAAAAAAAATGTTTATTTAAAAAAGCGAAAATCAAAACAAGACAAAACAAAAGTGCATGGGTTTTTATATTAAACAGGTGTTTGATAAAAAATGCCTTGACTTTCCTAATTTTTTTTTTCATTTTGCAAGACGGTGGAGAAAATAAACTAAAAATTATGTAAAGTCATTAACAAGTTGTCTGTCATATAGCATGTGTGCCATAATGTTATTTTCCTCACTTCACTCATAACCCTTCTCCAAAATGCATTAGGCTTATTTTTCTTATCATTTAAATCAAATTACCAACAATTCATTGCAAAACACAAATAAGTGATTAATTCTTCTAGAAAATCAATTTTATCCAAGCCTACAGCTGTATATTACATATTTATTATTTTTTAAAATCCATTATGTATATATAATCACTAGTGGGAGGAAAGCAATAAAAATTTCCATAGAGAACAAATTTTCAAAGTGGGTAATCAATATTCTTGGAACATCCTCAAAAGAAAAGACTAAAAGGAAAAGAAATCAAATAACCTGCCACTGGCAGCTTACAATGCTATATACTTAAACTGTCGTATGTTGAATCTGGCAGTCTCTATGCCGTTCAGCAGATAAATCTCTTTACCAGAACTCTCAGGTCAGTTAAAATGCAAAACAGACACATTTAAGTCGGACAGCTTTGATGGCGGAAACTCTGTTGGTGGTCACAGACACCAAGTTATAGGAAATTCTGAATTAGGTAGTCTCCAATTTAATTCACCCCATTATGCCCAACCACACACACACACACACACGCACACACACTATTTCTGTCTCTCTTTGTCTCTTTGTTTCTATCTCTGTCTTGGCCCCCGTGTCTCTCTCCCTAAGAAGGTCCATGTTTAACACTTTTGATTTCATGTTGATTAGACTATACCTATATAGTTATAAATTAAAAAATAAGCACACATTAAGTTTGTGGGGCTAAGTTTGACGTGCTCTTACCTTTCAGACTGATGTCCATGATCTCAGATAGTTTGTGGAAACTATATTTTATTTGCTTGCCTCCTATTCAATGGGAGCCATGACATATAGCTGGAGTCGGTGCCCACAATGCAAGGCATTTAACTCTCTATGGTTCTTGTTAGAAGAAATTACTTTCAACTGGGTGCCATGTGACTCATCCCCACAATCCATCAGATGGTTGAAATGATGTGTGAGTAGGAGAAATTGTATATATATAGTAATACACATGTGCATAAATAAAGTCTCAAACGTGAGCAAGCAGGAAAAAAACATCCTTAAAATTTTTAAGAAGAAACAAATAGACATATAAGGTAAAATGTGTTTTTTTTCATATTTTAGTGTCTCCATGTCTGGTTTTGCATCAGAAATGTTTAGTAATGTAATTTATTTTTTAAAATTTATTTTCTAACATCTTGAAAGCATTTTTATGTTACTCAGTTTGAGTTATTTCAAGACAGCCATTTTTTAGTTAAACACTTTTAAAGGATTCTTGAGCACTCTCATTCGAGTACTTACACACACATATATATATCTTATCAAATTTATATCATTTGCTGCTGGCATATAAATATTTAAAAAACACATAAAATATCTTAGATTAATTAAATACATTCTATTACTCGAAGCCCAGTTGCAACAACTAAGTCACTCATTTATTTCTCACCACAGTCCTGTGAATTAAATGAAAACAGGCATTATTTGCATTTTATAGATAAAAATAGCTCACACTTTTAAGTTCTTATTATGTTCCAAACTGTTTTAAGAATGTAAAATACATTAAATTATTTAGTCCTCATAAATCTCATGAGGGTATATCATTATCATATCATTTTACAGATGATGAAACTGATTTGTAGAGAGGTTAAATATTCATGCAGAGTCATACGGATAGTAAACACAAGCTTTGAGATTCAAATATAGGCAGGGTGGCTCCAGAATTTGAGCCTAGACAATTACGTTATATTGCCTTTCTAAGATATGATTGAAAAAGTTAACAATCAAAAATTAAAAGGCCCCAGTGAAATTGAATAACTTGCTTAACTCACGGAGCCAATTAATGATGTATTTGGGACTTTGTGCAACTCAATGATTTGGGATATATTCTTTGATTTCAGACAAATTTTGGTTCAAATCCAGGTCTGATCATTTGATAGCTGAGTTAACTGGCAGAATTTACTTAACCTTCCTGAATCTACTTCCTTGTCTCCAAAATGAGGATGATGATATCTATCAAAGGATTATTTTAATGATCAAATGTGTTAATATATGTAAAACACCTTGCACATAATAAATTCTCAATAAGGGGGTAGCTATGTATACTTTTGTGCACTGGAAAAACAGGTGTTTCATTTTCCTATTTGATTTAAGAATTGAAATTTTCATGGCAAGTCCTAATTTAGGTTTTACTTTTAGCAAATAACATGCTTTTGTCATTATACCTAAAAGGTCCATAGTAGGATTAACCCACAAAGACAGCTATTTTGTTAGATGTAATTACTTACATATTGCAAACCTAGTGTGTTCATCTTTGATAATTCAAACATCTTCAATTTATATAAAAAAATCATTGAAATAGTTGCCTTTTCCTGAAATGCCATTGGTTTGTTTTTAAAGATATAAACATTTTAATAATTTTATTGGAAACTTAGATTAAAAATAACTGATATTCAAAGATGTTTCCACAAAAATGTTAAAGTTCGTGATTTTTATTTACAATGCTTCAAAGCAGTTAGCTTACACTCTATATTTTTCACTATGATTTGGAAGGTTTAACTGACACATGGAGAATTGTAAGACCCCAATTTTCTTGACCCCAATTTTCCTGCCTGGTATTTGATTTATCATCTCTCTAGTTCTATCTCCATATTTTAACTTCTTGGAAAGCTATCATTGGGAAAAAAATCAAAGGAACATTACTCAGAAAGCACTGGAATGCCATTGCTTATTTTAGAAGGGACATTATAAATGGCTTTTCCTCTTTTTTCCTCTTTCCTCTTTCTGACCTCTTGATGTTGTGAAGGAAGCTAGAAACTTACTTGAAAGAAAGTCAACAATTTTCCTATAAATATCTGTTTATGACACATAAGCTTAGGTACCCACCATTGCCTCAATTAAAAATGTAATGAACTTTTCTCACATTCCCTCATCATTGAGTTTTTCTCTTTGAATCTTGTCTCAGTCAAACAAGTCCCTCATGCAGTCTCCTCATATGGTCCCACATCCAGTCAGTGAGATTGAGATGTCTTCTTTACCTTGTCATTGGAAATAATCATTCCATTTCCACAGCTTTTCTTTGTTGAGCCCTTCAACAACAAAAGCGAACACTAAAATAACTTTGTGGTGCATTTTGTGGCCATTAATTTCAATTTTCTTTTTAACTAGTTCTATATATCTCTGAATAAATGTCACATTTATGAATCACTGATCTGTTTAATTATTCCAAAAAGATTTCATCTATCAAACATATTATTGCAGCCATAGAATTTCACCAAAATATTCACTTCGTATACCTAGAACCTCAAAATTGTAAGAATCAATAAGATGTACTGGATTGAGTCAGAATCCTGAGTTTTAACTTGAGTTGTGCTAACATTAATTAGAAGAGTGAATAGCTATAGTATCCCTACTTAAGTCAAGACATTAAGGAGATGCACAAACAAATAAGAAAGTTTAGTCTTCAGAATTAAAATCTAGAAAAAGAACCATAAATATCCAAATGACCATAAACAAATAGAAGCACAAAAGCAGGGGGGTCTGAAGTAGTTATGTTTCAAGGTTAAGTATAAAAGCATAATTTGTTGAGGATATAGACTGTCTGGAGAAGACAGTATTTGAGGGGAACTTAAATAATAGGTAAGATTTGGACAAGAATTCAAGGCTGAATTGAAGAAAGGCATGCAGTCAAACCTTAGAGTCTATTTCAGGAAATTTGGACTCTGCCTAGGAAATTCATGGAGGAGAGATGTAATGGATAATAACAGCTACCATTTATTTGATATACCCTATATCTAAGGCACCTTGTTAAGCATTATCTCAGCAAATCAGTGAAATAGGTTCTATTATTATTCCTAAGTTGTAGCTAAGGAAAAATGAATAAGACAAATTAAAGTGCTAAATCACAGAAGTAGACTGGGCCAGTGTCCCATCTATATAATTTTGGCTTACCTTGAAATAGCCTAGAGATAATTCCCATATTCACAGACATCTTCCAGCATCTCTCTGTATAAGGAAAAACCCTGGCTATAAGATGAGCTTTGCTCAACCTAAAACAATGTTCAATCAGTGAGGGACAGGGGCTAGCACAATTCAGAGGCATGATCCACACAGTGACATTGAGCCCCAGTTTCCTACAAATATAACCCACCTGATACCACCTGCTTTATGACATTCTTCCTTTCCATGTTCTACTTTCCACCTCTTTTCACGTCTCCCTGGGTTTACCTTCTAAATGAACTCTAAATGAACTGACTTCATAATTTGCTTTTGAGTTAACCTAAGTTATTTAGCATCTGAAATGTCCTTATAAATCATATCCTCAGAATACAATTGTGGACTTGGATTACTTATAAGTCAGAGATTGCATTGAGAATCAAAATGTAGATATTAAATGGGATGGTGTTATCTCTAATACCCTGTAATTCACAATAATATTTTATTTGTCAATTACAGTAAATTGAAATGATACACAGATAGAAAGTAAAGCAATAGCTTACAAAAATACAAGCTCTTAAAAGCAACTGAGGGAATATAATCAAAGGGATTATGGAGTTGGTAGACTTTTGTTACCTGTTGCAGAAACCATTAAGAATGAGAAAGGGAAACTCATGTCAGCTAAATTCTATTCAGGATAAACGTGAAAGAAAGTCTCCATGGAAGCTTTTAAAGAGATTATTATCTTTTCCATACAGAGGCCTGAATGTGCTGAAAGTCAGGGGCAAGACTGATTCTAAGGGTGGAGGATGTACAAAGGAAAATTAACTCATAACTTCAGCAAGCTCTTATGCAAAAATCAGGAATGATACAGGGTATAGAGACCCATACAGCAGGGACAGTGTCATTTAATGGATATGCATGAAAAATCTGATTCCCCAGATTTTCCTTGCCACTTGCTAATAGAGATCAACTTCTCATTTCCTGGAGATCATGAAAAAGATGCACCTTATGCAGATCCACTACAATGTGATGTTTGTCCTCATTAAGTTCTTCACTTGGCTGCCCTCATTAGTTCTGGAATAATAACTAGAGTCAGATTTCATATGATTCGAGAAGGGAAGTGCTAGTTATGTTTGCTGGAAGAAGTGGATAATTTACAAACGGTTTGTGTAAATGAGCAAATATTTACTGTAAGGAACTGGCAGAGCATATACGAAAGTACATTAGATTGTTGGATCAGTCCAGAAGCTCTTTAGGAAATAGGGGAAAGTTCATTGATAAGCTGGTATTATGACCTGAATCAGGATTTAGCATTATGGCAAGGATTTCCAGAGCTAGTCCTAATACCCTTCAGAAATGACTCCTTAAAATATGAAAATGGCTTACAGTTAATGAAATGCCTTGGTTAGAATATTGAGAAAGTATAAAGAAGGTTCAGAAAAACAGGTTTGCTAGAATGGATGTATTATATAAAACTAAATAAACTACAAACTGTTTATGTTTTCCAGAAGAACACAGATGACACTTTCTTTCCTAAAATTTTGAGACAGGGGCACTGGCATGGTTAAGAAGCTCAGAGTGGATTGTCTATTATAGACCAGAATTAATGGTAGGAGACACTGTTAAGTTTTCCTAGTGTCATTGGGGATACCATGATTCTGAAAATGCAAAAGCCAGGTGGCAGCACTTAATCATTAGAGGCAAGATGTCACAATCACCTCAATGGGCAACAAGGCCAGAATGGTGGCTAGGGAATCTTGGTGGTCCAGAATCTCTGACCATGCTCAAGAGACGCTGATTTTCCTAAATTCTAGATAGCTGAATAACCAATGATGTTACTTACCTATACAAACAAAAATGATTAAGAGGTGACAAGCACAAAAGTGATGTTGGAAAGTCACTATTCCTTACACACTTTCCAGGTATGAGCTAGTTCTCATTCAGAGCCTGTTGATTAGAAGAGATACCAGTTTCCCTTGAGAAATCACTTTGGAATGTTATAGCCAGAATATGAAATAAATGTTTTCCCAATCCTTCATCCAAAAGTACCTTAACATTTACCTGAATAATTGTACACTGGGATAAATTATGTATACAGATCTTTCAAAAGATTTTGAACACATGATCTTAGCTAACACTGGTAATAGGGGAGCCAAAGTACTACCATAGCCTTCTTGTTAAAGTAGGGATATCCTGAGCTAAGTCTGTCTCACACACTGAGGTTCAATGCCACAGTTCTTTAGTGCTAATTGGTATGGACATACTTAAAGAATGGTAGAATTATCATATTGGATCCAGGATCTGTGGAATGAGAGCCAAAAAATTAAAAACTGAGTAAAAGTTCCAAGACTGCCTGCCCAGCACATAAACTCACACACCCACATACAACACATATGCATGCATACACTGATATGTAAACCAGAAGCAGTACTGCCCCTCAGATGGAAATGCAGGTAATAGTATTGATGTGGGCTATGGGTGGGAGGCTCTTTGTCTCTTCGGAGATAACTTTAACCTAAGCTGTCTGTCCTGACTTGTGGGTGTGGGATGGTGAGATGCTGCAGCCCTGCCCTTGGTAACCATGGCAACAACTCCAGTCCCAGGAAGCAGTTTATCAATGCAAACTCTATAAACTTTAAATATTCAGGGAAAATGCAAACCAAATGTGCTAAAAGCTTGTCTAGAATGTATGAAGTCCATGCTAAAAGCTTACCTAGGATGTGGAAGATGTATGCGAATTCAAGCCTATCGAGAACTGAAACAAAAGGACCATTTGGCCTTTCCTCTCTATAAAAAAGAACTCAAAATTCTTGTTCAGGGCTCAGGTTTGAAACAGAAAGCTCCTGAGTCTGGCCGGCCATCAATAAACCATTTTTCCTTCTCAAAATCATTCCTGAGTCCTGGCCTTTCTATACACAAATAATTGAACCTCTCTCAAATTCTACAACATTTTTGGAGGCTCTCCCAGGATTGCAAACAAAGGTCAGAGATGGTAGCATTTTGCTGCCCCTTCCAAATCCCTGAGGAAGCTGGAAGCACTCAGGTGAACCCCAGATCTGGGCACCCTGGATTAAATTTAATCCATAAAAGATGTGGGCTCCACCAGAATCTTCCCAACAAAAATCAAGGGCAGTGGAAGTTCTGAAGAGAAAGATTCTGGGAATGAAAAAGAATTCCAAACATGGAAGAAGGTAAGACTCCCCGGGTGAGCACAGTCTGGAGAACCCCAGCTTTAATTGCTAGGGAGGGAGGCAGATCACCTCCAGAGAGAACCTTAGTAGCCCCAGAAAATTGGGGGGAAGCTGTTCTCTCTAGGTCTGGATAAAGGAACAAAACCAGGAAAAAGCCTGGTGTTTTGGGTTTGTCTAACAGCATATTAGAATCTCGTACTGGTCTTATATCCACCGAAGGAGTGGAGGCTTGATTATAATAGGAAGGGATGTTTATAGGTTCAAGTCCTAACATCCTGGAAATTGGTCTGAATTAAAAAAAAAAAAAAACTTGGTTACAGGAAAACAGATTGGCTTTTCTAGTGAAGCTTTGTCTGGGTGTAAAGTTAAACAGTGAAAAAGGTCTAGCTGGAATCTCTTGTTATGGTGCTGAATTGTGAATGAATTGTCTTTATACAAGATGTTAATGTTAAGTGTTCTCTCTAAGGTTTGTAATGACTGCAGGGGCAGCCGTGCTGAAAAATATATAGAGAGAACTTGTGGGTCAGCTTAGTGACCTTTGTGCTTCTGACTGTGTCAGCTCAATGCTGGTGTTGGAGTTGTGTGTTATGTAAAGTGGTGGAATTTAATTGAGCTGGAACCCTCCCTTGCCATTGGCAATGGGCTGAATTGATTATGGGGCAAAACTGAGGCATCTGGATATTTGCAGAGTCTGGATGTTTGTGCATGCTCTGCTGCCTCATCTCTGGTCTGCCCCTTTGCTGGGGCTTGAAGGCTGTCTGTGTCCATGCCATGCACCCGGGTTTGTTGGGGTTGCTCCAGTCAGAGTGGCTGGGTCCCCAGGAGGGGTGCTGAATTTGAGTAGGTTCTGTCTGCCCATTTTGGCAGAAAGCTGGAAAGGGGGGAGAGGCTTGCCCCTTTACAGTGAATCCACACCTTCTATTCATAAGCTGCATTCCTATTTGATTGTTGTGCACCCAAATGCCTGGAAGGGGGAAGGTAAAGGGATTGAAAAGCAGAATCAAAATAAATGCAGTAAAGTTCCCTCCCTAAGGTGTCAAAAGTCAAAAATACATTTGCTTTCTGCCCAGGTTTTTTACTTTTCAGAATCTCTCTCTCTGTAAGACTGAAGAAATACTTTGAAATGATTTAGAACTGTACACTTGTCTGAAGAAAAGAGGCTAATTGCTTGAAACAATAGACCTCTAATCACTTGATAGCCTTTTCAGTGGTCTCATTGGGAACTTCAGGATTGTGAAACTATAGAGGGAAAAGAAGAAGAAAAGAATGAAATGCCACTTTGAAATCTATGTTTGGCTTTTGTCAGTTGCTGGTGCCTAAGAGTTCATGGTAAAAAGGTAAAAACGTAGTTTAAAATGAATTTTTAAATGCCAGTACTTTCTTGCTGGTGAATTAAATGCATAACTTACAAATGAGAATCTGTTCCAGTACTAGGTAAAGGCAGAACTTCACAAGATTGTTACTAATAAAATTCTTGTAGCTTAATTAATAGAAGTATCCAATTCACCTTAAGGTTAAAATTTAATAAAAACTGTAACTAAGAATTAAGATCCTTTATAGATGCATTTATATTATAAAACAGCAGAAAGATAAAAACCGAAATTAAAACTGGGTGAATTTAGCTTGAAACTATTATTGTAAGTGTAAATTCTAAACTAACCTTACCTTCATTTATGGTTACTTCAAGCCTAGCCTCACCCCTTCCCATGACTTTGCCTATGGTTATTTCATAACAGCTTCGGCCCCTATAGTCCAGGGAAATGTGTACTTAGGGACATCCCTGTCTCCTACCCTACTGGTATTAGTAACCCTGCTTTCTCTCATGAATCCAAGTATAAACTAAATTGCTGCCTGGTGGAATTCTTAGCCCTTGGGTTTAAATGACTACTGGAGTTTCTTATCTCCCAAGGACTGGGAGAATAAAGGAAGTCTCCTGCTTTAACAGCCAGTGTTCCTAAGAGTGGCAATTCATGAAAGAAACCAGTCTGTCTCTCTGAGGCTTCAAATAGCCTCAGTAAATATATATAGAATTAATCTTGTTGCTTATCCAAAATTCTGCTAAATTCAAGGTAAAATATAAAGTTCTGAAAGAAAAGAGAATTGTGTTAAACACTGGGAACATTTTAGTTACAATCCATTAGTTAAGAAACAAAGTTCTTGTGTAAAACTGCATGGTCATAGTGTAAAACTGCACAGTCATAGTGCAAATTAAGAAAAGTCCCAGCAATCTTTGAAATGTCTTGCAATCACACTTATTTTGTTAAAAAAATGGAAGTTTTAAGTAACTAAAGTTATGTTTTTGTATCAAACTATTCATGTCTGCCTATTTGCTCAAATTGTTGAGGTTAAATATGCAATTATATAAAGTAATATATATTTCTGGAACCCAGATTAAGCTAAACGGTATATAAAATAATGCAAATTATAAGTAACATCAATGAGTTGTGTTTCTGTGTCTAACTATTTGTGTCTGCCCATTAGCTCAGTGTATGTCTTCATGCATCAGGATGATAATATCAAATTAACAAATGAAAATTCTTAAAAGAGTGCTATTCAAATTATTAAAAATTAAATAATCAGTTATATATGTAAATAAATATTCTTGGAGTTCAAGTTAAACTAAGCAGGATGGAAAATTCATATAAAATCTGATTATAGGAACTATTGGGAAAGGGTCTCCTCTTTGCAAGAGCTCTGAGGGCAGGACTAGGTGTGGCAGATTAAACCTATCTACTAGGCTGGGGAATTAAGAATCAGTTTTCCCTGTAATTTCCCAGTTTAAACCTTTTGACAGCCATAAAATAAGGGTAATTAGTGGCTCTGTTGACAAATTTCAATAAGTAAAATGTCCATAAAAACTATGGAGAAATCTTTCCTGGATTATGATTAAACAAATTAGGTAATTGTGTAATGTGTTTTGAAACCTGGTAGTCGGTATGCTTTTAAGAATTATTTATTGTCATAACTTAAACAAAGAAAAGAAGTTTTAGCTTCCTGTAAAGAAAAAAATAGAATATTCCTTGCATAAACTATAATGGTTTCAATTTTATTTAGCTCGAGTATAATCTCCCATAGTTTATAAATTGCTCATTAACTAAATTAACATTATATGTATAAAATCTTTAGAGTAATAAAAATTATAAGTTCACGTTAACAAATTAAGCTAAAGAAGAAAGATGGTAGATATGCTCTCTTAAATAAATAAATTTCTTTGGTTAGTAATTGTAATTTAATGAGTTTATTTAAACCTAAGGTAACTAGTCAATGTGGTTGTAGTCAATTATAAAGAGTTTGTAAAACATCTTCCAAACTGAAAATGTTTAAACAGTTCCAGTTCTAGAAGTCATTGTTAACTAAAATTTGGATTGGTATTGGTTGCAAAGAATAACTTTGTGGTAATAAAATCTGTCTGAAGGCCACTGCAAGGTGCATATTTAAGTAAATGGTAATAAAATATTATCTTGATTCTATTGGGAATCTTCTGTTTTCATTTTAACACTGAAAAAGTTTTTTCCCTCTATTACTAAAGCAAAACCTACTATTATCTTAATAGTAAAATTGTATAAGTAAACAGTCATTTGATGTATGATGTGTTGCATTAAATTGTTTAAAATATATATAAAAACAAGGAATAAACTTTAACATTGTCAAACTCTTGTGCATTCAAACCAGGCCTTGAATATATTACAGGTTGCCTCTCCATGTGAGTTATTGGCTAGGCTGGTCCTTGATTCCTCAATTAAAAATATTTGCTATATCCGCCTATGGTTCTGCTCCTGAAATTGAAGGAAACTACATTGCAGTTTCAAGCTCCTGCAGCAGCCAATGATGACTTGGTACAGCCAAGTGTGCAATGGATATCGCCTCCAGACTGGCACTGTTCCATAGTGCCAGAGAGCACTATGCACCAGGATGGTAGAATACTGGAAACTCTCTAGAATCAATGATGCTGTGACTTGTTCACTGTGTGAAGAACATGCTAAGTGGAGCCATGATACCGAGATACTGTAGTAAAACTTAAACACAATTGGCATTATGGTCTGCTCCCATGGAGAGATAACATGTAAAGTATTACAAACCTGAAACTTAAAACTATTAATTGCAACTCAGAATCTTTATGCATTAAGTAATACATTAATTAATATTAAAGTGCTATACTTTTACCCTGTACTAAATATATGCCTAACAATTATAATGTTATCTTTTCTATTCTGGATCAGGTACAAAAGTATATTAGACATGGTAAATTCCTGGTAACTTTATTTTCTTTTTTTTTTTTTTTTTTTTTTTTGATACTCAAGCATTTGGATTTTATTTCATAGGCAGTGGAAGACTTTTTAGGATTTTTAGAAGATTGGTAATGGCAACTTTATTTTTTAAATAATTAATAAACATGTCTATAAAATATGGCAATGGTCTTAGCCTAGGCTCAGCCAACATACTATTCTAGTGTACTCTACTGTGTAGCAAAAATGAGGCTGGCTTGCTAATAATGGGTCACCTATTCAATAGTCAAAATTATCAGAAATTGTACAATTAAAACTAAAATGTAAAGAACTTTGTTCTGTAGTTCTGACCCACTCCCACAGCTAAAAACAAAGAAAATTTCCATCTTAGTGCACTAATCCTGAGTGAAACCCACTGTCCAAAAAGTGCCAGTTCACCAAGAGCATCTAACAGAACACAAGTGCCAATTATTAAACAGCCTGAAATGCATCTTCAAAACAAAGTTAAGTATCTATTGCAATTTCTCTCTGAAAATAATTTAGAGAAAAAATATATACATATATACTGTTTCCACAAGCTTTTAAAAAGGGGTGCCATATTTATAAGCACCTAACCTTGTCTACCTCTGTAATCCAATGTCCTCTTTTAAAAACAGGTATTCCAAAATTTTAATTGAGTTTGTTTCTTTCAGAGTGAACATCTTATTAACCATATGAAAACTTCATCCAACTTCATACAGAATGCCAGATCCATCTTCCTCCAGTTAAAATAAAATAAAAGTTTTACACCTTATTAGGTAATGACTACAGCCCATGGCCAGCAGGAAGCAGTTACAGAAAAGAGATCATCTCCCTTCAGCACCCCTTTAAGATTAAAGGTATAAACTCTTTAAGGGTAAAACAAAATTAATAGATGGATCTGGAGCCTGACTGGAAATTTGTGTGAGCACTAGTGGCCCCAGGATGACTGCAGGCCCCACCCCAGGATTCTGCTGTCCAGATTGAAAATTTCTAAACTTCTGAAAACAGGATACTGGATGCTACACTGAAAATTGATAAGTAAAGTAATCAATCAAAACAACAAACAGCCACCCACCTCATAGCTCCAACAATAATTATGCCAAAGCTTAGCAAGTTAAGCTTCGGCATAAGGGGGTAAAATGGTGTGGGTTATGGGTGGGAGGCTCTTTGTCTCTTCAGAGATAACTTTAACCTAAGCTGTCTGTCCTGACTTGTGGGTGTGGGATGGTGAGATGCTGCAGCCCTGCCCTTGGTAACCATGGCAACAACTCCAGTCCCAGGAAACAGTTTATCAATGCAAACTCTATAAACTTTAGTATTCAGGGAAAATGCAAACCAAATGTGCTAAAAGCTTATCTAGAATGTATGAAATCCATGCTAAAAGCTTACCTAGGATGTGGAAGATATATGCGAATTCAAGCCTATCGAGAACTGAAACAAAAGGACCATTTGGCCTTTCCTCTCTGTATAAAAAGGAACTCAGAATTCTTGTTCAGGTCTCAGGTTTGAAACAGAAAGCTCCCCGAGTCTGGCTGGCCATCAATATACCATTTTTCCTTCTCAAAATCATTCCTGAGTCCTGGCCTTTCTATATGCAAATAATTGAACCTCTCTCAAATTCTACAAAGCATCATTTTCAAAGACTTGAAGGATGCAGAGATGTTTTTTGATCCTATTCCTATTGAATTCACCAGTATAAGCCCTAGAAATCTAGGTGAGTTATAGTGGATGAAACAATAACACTTGGTTTAGTTTCCCAGGCTGCTTAAAGCAAATGCCATGAAATGGTGCAAGTTAAACAACAGGAATTTGTTAACTCATGGTTTGAGTTTGGAAAATGTCCCAATCAAATTATCATCAAGGTGATCAACAAGATGATGTTTTCTTCCCAAAGACCTTCTACTAGTGGTCCATGGTTCCACTGTCACATGCAAGGCACAAGGTAGCATCTATTGCTCTTTCCCTTCTCTTAAAAGTTTTGTTGATTTCAGCTTCTTGCTTCCATAACTTTCTGTCTGAATTTAATTCTCTTTAAGAGGATAAAGACCCATACTGATTGATTGATATATGCAACACCTTAACTGAAGAAACTTCATCAAAAGATCCTATTGTAATGGGGTTACACACAGGAATGGAATAGATTCAAGAACATGTTTTTCTGGGGTACACGCTATTCAAACCCCCACACCACTGTACTACTACTATTGTAACCCCAATCACAGCTTTTGAAGTGAGTCAGATTAACACAGATCTGGCATTTATCATGTGGCCATTACTGTGGGAAATTAATTAGAGTATTTTCTAATCAATAAAGAGCATCAAAAGCACTTCTCATTCATCATGGGTGTATAATTTTGGACATTTACCACTCTGTATCATTATCTAATGCTTCTGCTCTCCGTCACAATATAGTCTCAAGGGGCTTCAATCACCTTATTTTACCCAGATCACTATTATCAATTATAATGTTATTAAGTTAAATGGACATGGTGAATAGGAAAGTCAACATAGGGCTCCCTAGAATTTTAAATAAAAGCCATATATTCTGTAGCAGGAAAGCATTCACTATTCAAAAAGCAGCTCTTGGCATGCTACTGTGTCCTTGTGGAGACTGAGTACATGGTGACTACGAGACACAAAGTTACATTGTGATTGGAACTAACCATCACCTACAGGGTGATGCCAAAGCTTAGGAAGTTAAGCTTTGGCATAAGGGAGAAAAATGTCTGTGAAGACATAAAATTATAAGGATTCAACAGGAAACCATCATACAATGAAAATTTGTTTATTTGAGTATTGGCTTCATGCGGTCACCCCTCGGGCTGAAGTGTGGTTTGCTGGACTGGCAAGGGGAGCGGCTGTGGTAGGCCTAATTCCGCTGCCCCCATAATAGGGTGGTTGGTCGGGCCCACCGCCACCCCTGAAGGAAGCTCGGCATGGGCGCAGAGTGCCCTCGGGTCTCCCCTTCTCGGCAGTCATGCTTCTGCGGCCGCCCCTCCTCCCGGATGGTGCCACACGATGCCTTGTGGGGCGGCACCCTTCTTCTTCTTTCTCCCTGCGCAGGTGCAGGGCGGAAAATTCCAGTCTGCCCTTTTCCCTCCCCCCGACAGCAGCAACAGCCAGGCGTGGGCGGAAAAATCCAGTCTGTCCTTTTCCCTCCCCCCAACAGCAGCAACAGCCAGGCGTGGGCGGGAAACTCAAGTCTGCCCTCCACCCCAGCAACAGCAGCCACCAGTCCCTAAACCCTGCCCCTTCCCCCAGCAACAGCGACAGCCAATCCCTAACCACCACCCCTCCCCTGTCCAGCACCTCCCACTGACCTTTCTCCAGCAACCAATCAGAGCAGGGTGTGGCTTCGACCAATCAGCCTTCCCCAGCCCCTATAAAACTGTTGCGTTCTCCCTCAATAAAGTGGACTTGCATGTTTACCTTGTCTCCGCGGTAGTTCTTCTGCCGTGCGCCCTCCAGTCCTGAAAGCCCCCGACAAGGGCCTGGCCTCCCTTGTCCCCAGTTCGTTATCTGCTTCTCCAGGCGACCCCTTCGTCGCCGTCTTCGCCGGGCGACCCCGTCAGCCGAACCACGCAACCCCTGTGAGACCGACCCCTCGTCTGCTGCCGGACCAACCCCTCGTCCCAAGCGGGACCGATCCCTCGTCCCAAGCGGGACCGACTCCTCGTCCTGAGCTGGACCGACCCCTCGTCTGCAGCCAGACCCCACCTCTACTGACCGAGCAAGCCGCCGCAGTTGGTGCCCAATGTGGGGCAGAGCAACCCCACCACAGCCTCACTCCATAACCTGGCGGCCCCCCCCCTCCTCTCTTCTCTCCGTGGGGCTTCTCTCATGCAACATTGCTGTTACCTGAGCCTTGGCTACCTCATACGATCCACGGCGGTCTGGGAGAATCGCTGGATGGCTTTCTCCTTCCATGTCGGGGGCTTATACCGACCTGCTATGATTAAGAGGAGCCTTGGATTTCTCGGGAGCACGCGCTTGCATCTGAAGTAACCCTACCATAGCCCTAAGCTTTCCTCTCTTCTCACCCCTATCTTTTCACTCTGCATTGCTGCTCCTGAACCTTGGTGACCTCATACGATCCACGGCGGTCTGGGAGAATCGCTGGATGGCTTTCTCCTTCCATGTCGGGGGCTTATACTGAACCTCTATGATTAAGAGGCACCAATAAAACTTTCAGGAGCGCGTGCCTGAGCACCTCCACCCCTGCCTTCACCTCTGCCTCCTTCCCTCCGTGCTTGCTCCCCTTTGCCTTGCTCCACTGCTCATCGTTCCACCCTCCCCTCGTCGGGGCCTTCTTTTGGCCCGCGACCACCGTCGGAGTCCCATCGGCTCCGACCCCTCGTCTCACTGCGCTCCTCAGCTCCCATCGCCATGCTCTCAAGGTAAGGGCCCCTTTTCTTATCGGCTCCAAAAGGCCATTAGCAATGGGTAACATCCTATCTGCTAAGCAAGCCCCACAAGTTCGGGCCCTCGCCGGTCTCCTAGACACTCACCGGTGTAAGATCTCTTTCAAAGAGCTTCAAGTATATTGGGACCTTCTTCTCCCCTTTAATCCGTGGCTTACCACGTGTCAGCTTTGGGACCTGGACACCTATACTCACCTTATAGATAGGGTCACTTTTGCTGTGGAGCAGGAAGGTAAAAGATTCCCTCCTGGCTTATTACAGGCAACATGAAGTCCAGAAAAAATCTTGAAGGGTATAATCTATGATATGCTATATAAAAAAGGATTTAAAAGCAGCTATACCAAGAAAGTAAGAATTATGAGTCAACTGTAAATAAATTATATATTTCTGTTAATGTGTTGTAATTGTTCTGTGTTTGTCTGTCTGTTCATTCAATGTCAACATATATTGTGATACCTCTGGATGGTAAATATAAATTACTAGAAATCTTTAAAAGAGCTCTATTCAAATGGCCAAAAATTAAATAAGTGCTTATATTAATACTTAAGTTTATTATATTAATACATAAGTTTAAATGTTAATAAGATATCTACAATTTAAAAAAAAAATTGTAAGTCTTAATTAACAAAATTAACTGTACATCTTCATAAAAAGTTGTTCTTGCCTAGATTAAAATGAATAACTTATTTTTCTTCACAGGATAATATAAAGAATGTAAAACTTATATGAATATTAAAAAGGTTAAAAGTTTGTAAAAATGCTAGCGGAAATGTGCGGCGGCTTGCTCAGTCGGTGGCGGTAGGGGTGCTCTGCCCCACGTTGGGCGCCAACTGCGGCGGCTTGCTTGGTCGGCAGAGGTGGGGTCTGGCTGCGGACGAGGGGTCGGTCCAGCTCTGGACGAGGGGTCGGTCCCGCTTGGGACGAGGGGTCGGTCCCACCTGGGACGAGGGGTCGGTCCGGCAGCAGACGAGGGATCGGTCTCACAAGGGGTTGTGCGGTTCGGCTGACGGGGTCGCCCGGCGAAGCCGGCGACGAAGGGGTCGCCCGGAGAAGCAGGCGACGAACTGGGGACAAGGGAGGCCAGGCCCTTGTCGGGGGCTCTCAGGACTGGAGGGCGCACGGCAGAAGAACTACCGCGGAGACAAGGTAAACACGCAAGTCCACTTTACTGAGGGAGAGGCAACAGTTTTATAGGGGCTGGGGAAGGCTGATTGGTCGAAGCCACGCCCTGTTCTGATTGGTTGCCGGCGAAAAGTCAGTGGGCGGTACTGGACGGGGGAGGGGTGGTGGTTATGGATTGGCTGTCGCTGTTGCTGGGGGAAGGGGCAGGGTTTAGGGATTGGTGGCTGCTGTTGCTGGGGTGGAGGGCAGACTGGATTTTTCCGCCCACGCCTGGCTGTTGCTGCTGTCGGGGGAGGGGAAAAGGGCGGGCTGGATTTTTCCGCCCACACCTGGCTGTTGCTGCTGTCGGGGGAGGGGAAAAGGGCGGGCTGGATTTTTCCACCCACACCTGGCTGTTGCTGCTGTCGGGGGAGGGGAAAAGGGCAGACTGGAATTTTCTGCCCTGCGCCTGCGCAGGGAGAAGGAAGAAGAAGGGTGCCGCCCCACAAGGCATCGGGTGGCGCCATCTGGGAGGAGGGGCGGCCGCGGAAGCATGGCTGCCGAGAAGGGGAGACCCGAGGGCACTCTGCGCCCATGCCGAGCTTCCTTCAGGGGTGGCGGTGAGTCCGACCAGCCACCCTATTATGGGGGCAGCGGAATTAGGCCTACCGGGGCCGCTCCCCTGCCAGGCCAGCAAACCACACTTCAGCCCGAGGGGTGACCGCAGAAATGTAATAAGTTTTGCAAAAAGACGTATTTTGTCCTAAAGTAGGATGGCTAATTTTTCATAAACTCTTGAAACTTAATTTGCATGCGGCAAGTGTAAAAGGTATTGTGATAACTTTACGTAAGGGAATGTGTTCTGTAAAGATAAAATTTATCTTCAATAGTTTACATTAAGGTATTAAATGGCTAATTCCAAAAGGTCATTCTTAAATATATATATATATAAAACTGAATTGATGATAATAATAATAAAAGGTAATTTTATAACAGGAAAGATTAACAGCAACCAAGCTCCCCTGCCAACTTGCTTTTAGGAAACGGTTTCTAATATTGCATGCTACTAAGTATTTAAAGAAAAGTTATTCTTAAGGAAACAGAAGATGATTTTGTCTTTGCAGCCATTGTCTATTTAGCAACACCCCTCGCTATCGGCCTAGCCACTGTTGCGCCGGACGATTGGAACCTTAAACAAAGACTCCTCCTCACTGTCATCTTCCTATCTATCATTACTATATTTACTGCCCTCATTCTCCTTCGTTTATAAAGCAGTCTCCTACAAACCACAAAGCTTCTGTCTTAAACATACCATTCTCAACCCTATCCTCTAAATGATCTTCTCACTTCCCCCACAGCCTTTAATACTTTATTTCTTCCTCATGACCTTTGCTTTCTTGATAATATTTTCCGCCATCTGTCTAGCCGCTACCGCCCCAGAAGATTGGAATCTTGGCTAACGAATTCTACTCTCCATCGCCTTTCTGTTTATTATCCTCTTTTATGCTTTACTCTTTATCTTCCTCCCATAATGACTTCACCAAGCCTCCTCTTGTCCAAAACCATCACCCTTCTTTTCCTCACACTACCCATTGCACTCACCAACCCCAGCCATCAGCCTTTTAATTGGACAGTAAGCCTCTGGCAGGAAAAAGTAATCTTCTCCTACAATGTCTTCGCTGCCAAGGAGAGATCAACTACCTGCAACGCGCTGTCATCCTGGACTTTTAACAACAGATGGATCTTATAGCCGCCGAGATCAACAAGAATTGGACATTGGCCACCCTTGCTTGCAACGGCAAGATACCGCCCCCCAAATTGTACATTTATATCCCTGGCATACTCACCTCCCTCTTCAGCCCCGCTTCCCTCATTGCTTGCTGCCTCTTGGGCCTCGGCTACTTGCTACTGCTGCCATCCTGGCCCTTATTTGAAAAGAAGGGGGAAATGCGGTCACCCCTCGGGCTGAAGTGTGTTTTGCTGGACTGGCGAGGGGAGCGGCCGCGGTAGGCCTAATTCCGCTGCCCCCATAATAGGGTGGTTGGTCGGGCCCACCGCCACCCCTGAAGGAAGCTCGGCATGGGCGCAGAGTGCCCTCGGGTCTCCCCTTCTCGGCAGCCATGCTTCCGCGGCCGCCCCTCCTCCCGGATGGTGCCACACGATGCCTTGTGGGGCGGCACCCTTCTTCTTCTTTCTCCCTGCACAGGTGCAGGGCGGAAAATTCCAGTCTGCCCTTTTCCCCTCCCCCGACAGCAGCAACAGCCAGGCGTGGGCGGAAAAATCCAGTCTGCTCTTTTCCCTCCCCCCGACAGCAGCAACAGCCAGGCGTGGGCGGGAAACTCAAGTCTGCCCTCCACCCCAGCAACAGCAGCCACCAATCCCTAAACCCTGCCCCTTCCCCCAGCAACAGTGACAGCCAATCCCTAACCACCACCCCTCCCCCGTCCAGCACCTCCCACTGACCTTTCGCCGGCAATCAATCAGAACAGGGCGTGGCTTCGACCAATCAGCCTTCCCCAGCCCCTATAAAACTGTTGCCTCTCCCTCAATAAAGTGGACTTGCGAGTTTACCTTGTCTCCGCGGTAGATCTTCTGCCGTGCGCCCTCCAGTCCTGAGAGCCCCCGACAAGGGCCTGGCCTCCCTTGTCCCCAGTTCGCCGCCTGCTTCTCTGGGCGACACCTTCGTCGCCTCCTTCTCTGGGCAACCCCTTCGTCGCCGGCTTTGCCGGGCGACCCCGTCAGCCGAACCGCGTAACCCCTTGTGAGACCGATCCCTCGTCTGCTGCCGGACCGACCCCTCGTCCCAAGTGGGACCGACCCCTCCTCCCAAGCGGGACCGACCCCTCATCCGCAGCCAGACCCCACCTCTACCGACCGAGCAAGCCGCCGCAGCTTCAAGGAGTCACTCAGGACTGGTCCTGAAAGACAGTTGCAGGAGGAATTCTTCCCACCACTGAGCAAGAGATAAGAATATACATAAACAATAAGGCAGAGGCATGTGGCTAGACCAGGTGGTTAGGTCCTGAAAGGAACAAACTTAGGAGAGTGAAAACCAGAACATCTGAGAAATAGACAAGTAGATGGATCTGGGAGAATATTTGTAATTACACGTCTTGTGTTAATGCTCATCGGAGATTGTCTACTGAGAAAGGGCATTAAGTAATTCATACAATAGATGTCAAACAACTTACTCTAGTGCTTGCACAATAGACTCACGAATAATCCTGGTTGTTGGATAAAAATTATACATCGTTCCAACAGTCTGGGCTCCCTATCAACAAAGCTCATTCAGATACTGCCACTGCTGAAGATGAGTGGCAGAACAAACACTGAATTCTAGTTATGGTACATGCCCTCATACAGTTCAAATGGGCAATTGATGAAACAGTGTATAATTCAAGACATTTTTTAACGTGGAACAATTCAATGAGCAAACAATTCTAAAATCTCAGGTGATTGCTCTTCCCTTGCACCACTAATGCACATGTATTCTCCACTAATGGACATATATTCTTTAACTCTTTCAGTATGCCTAATGGTTTATCTTATATAACTTATTTATTGAAGTTGAATAACTCAAACCTACTTTTAATTTTTTTATTTCTTATTTTTATTCCACATCCACATTCCCCAACTGGGCTCCCTCTTGTCTGTTCATCTTCTTTAGGAGGCTCTAGGAACTGAGCCTAGGACCTCCCATGTGGCAGGTGGATGTCTGATTCCAATTGCTTAAGCCACATCTGCTCCCAAACCTATTTTAATTAAGTTGACTATCTCTATATTTCCTCCTATTTTTTTTCTTCTCCATATAGATCTGTTATGTTTGTCTTTCTAAGTATACTAAGGGCTGATATCATTCTTGTTATCTTCCTTAGCTGTGACAATATGATCACACCAGTTACAAATACTAAGAATATTAGAGTCTTGGTTTTCCTTTGATCCTAGAAAGCACTTTGATTTCAGCAATTCTAGGTTTCCATGTCTAAACAGAGAATTCTTTCACTATGTTTGCTCATCTCTTACATAATCTCTTCTTCTCCAAGTTGAACTCCTAAAGCTAGAGTTTGTTTTATCTCTTCAAGCTCACTCTTCACTCCATTATCCTACTTTCTTTATACAGAACTCTTTGTAGGTCTGAACTGCAAGTCTCCTTTTTTTTTGCCTACTTCTGAGAATCTATATCAGCTGTGATCCATGTTACAAAAGTATGGACTATTGATCAACAACATTGATATTATCTGGTAGCTTGTTAGAAATGCAGAATCTCTGGTCCCATCCTAGACCTGCTGAATCAGAGCTTGCATTTTAACAAGAGTCCCAGTTTGGACACTAATCATTGATAATCACTGACCTAGTCTGTCACCTAAATAATGAACAGAAGCAAATACTTGCTTGGCATGAATGCAGTGGATTCAGAGAAGAATGGTTTCATTAATTTCATGAACCTGGGCCTGGTACCATGGGGCCCATGCTCACCAAATTTTAGTTTAGCAAATGTCTGCTCAGTTGCTGCTAGAATATTTCTGCTCTGCGGCAGTTAACTAAATGTTGACCAGTCCTAAGGTTTTTATTGCTCTGAAGTTATAATCAGGTGAAAGCTCTATTCTGTAAGACCCTGGTAATGGTTTAGAAATCATTTGAATTTCTTTAGGAATGTGCTCATTATGGCCCATGAACTTCTCTGAAGTCTTCATCAAGATATTACCCCAGAATTGAAATCTCTAGAGAAAGGTTACAGAGAGGTTCTGCCTTTTGTCAACATATTTTTCTTTGTTTCTGATAATGTTTAATTTAATCTCTTTTCAAGTATCATCACTTAGAGAGTTCTTTTCTACTGGTTTGCTATAAAATGGAATACATCCTTTATCATCTTACCATTTTAAAGTTTTCTTCAATAGGAAATAACATTTATGAAAATTATACTATTTTTTCCATTTATTTAATTTTCTTAACCAGCTAGATTGTAAGATATACGAGGACAAGAAATTGTCTTAAGTCACCACTATACTCGAGTGCCTAAAGCAATGCATAGCACATTATTTTCACTTAATCTATATGTGTTGAATTAATCAGAAATCAGTGTCATAGAGTAGCCTTCACCACTTAGAAGAGTGGAATCAGGAGGTTAGTAACCCCCCTCTGTGGGCATATGCCCCAACCTGAATGACCATTTAAATCAAGTATATATTCTTCATCCCAGGACACCTTTCAGATTTGTAAGGCCTAATCTAGGCCTAAGATGACCTTCTGAAGTAGGTAAAGATAGGTATGACTGTTAGAATAGTAAACCAACAATATGGTACTTTCCTTCAAAGTATCATTTGTTGTACTTTCCCCTAATTACAGTTACTGAATTTCATCCCTTATGTCTGATGGTCTCCATCCTTTCAGATCATTTGGGGGAAAATATGTTAGTAAGTAGGAAAAAACACAACAAAACAAAACAGTGAAAAAGGATGAAATAATTACTGTTAATTGTTATGGATGCTAATTGAGGTGAAAGAAAATAATTTGCTGCATGTTTACTATGTATTTACCTCCTACCACAAACTAAAAAAGTAAAACAGTACAAAACAATAGTAGGAAAAAAATCAAGAAAACAACAATGGAAGATAAGAGCAATGGTAACATATTCCCTGGTATGGACTTTTCTTCTCTCTGGATCTCAAAGTATAGCATACATTCATAAATTTTTTTCCTACTACTCCATCATTTTAAGTTCTGGACTTGTTTATGTCTGCTTTCCTCAAGTTTGTCATCATTTGACCTGAGTCTGCAAAAGGTCTATCATCTCTTTATACAGATTCTTGTTTATACGCTTTTAACCAGCACCTGCATAACTAACTGCCTTCCAGGATTTAGAGTGGGAAGGTTCCCAGATGATAAGGTTAATCATAATCAACATCTGTTTACAAGCTACCTTACTGTGCACTCAAAAGCCAATATATAAAATCAGCTGATGATAACTAATCACCAACTGATAATCTAGTGTATATTACCATTCATTCTGCTAAGAAAATGGCTTTGATATGTTCAACAATGTTATCAAGGAATGGTTTTAGATTCTTAATGTTCTTCATAAAATGGTAAATTCTCAAGAACATATTTAATCAATTTTAAAATATCTTTGAATAGTTTTACAAACACTTAAAAAGTTAATACATACAGTTGACATTGATAACAAGTCCTTTCAACATAGACCATGATTTTTGTTGTGCCATTTTCTACCCTAACACTTTAATACCCTCACTGACATATACACACACACACAATTAATAAAAGTTAAATGTGTAAGATGTTTAATCTAGGAAAGTAAGCTTCTTTCTTGCTATTTGTTAGGGAAGTTACATACACCCATTTAGTGGCCATTGCCCAGACTCATTTGCCCCCACCTCCTTCTCTGGGGAAATCATAAACATAGGCCATCATCCAGCCTTCTTCTACCTCTGTCTTTTATGCGATGTGCCTTTTCACAACTTGGGGGAGAATGTTAAGACTAATGAAAAGGGTCAGCCAGACCTTAAACTCGGAATACAGAAACAAGCAGCTCCATGTGCTTATTAGAAGAGGAATTCTCTGGGGCAGGCCCCTCCGTGCAAGGAGGGTAAAACCACACTCAAACAGAGTGCATCAGTCTCTTCTCCAATAAGAAGTGGGTCTTGTGGAGCTGCCACCTACCAATGCTGACCCAGAGTAATTTGGGTCACTCTGAGAGGCAGGCCATGATGGACCTTCTTCCCTCACTCCTTGGGACTCTTTGTGCTGTGTAAGTGCCTTGGAAGTCATTTGTCTTTCTGGATTCTTCATATTGTGCAAATAATAAAGATATCTATTGCTGACATTTTCTGTTGTGCCCTGAACCCATGTTCCCATGATGCACCATTCATTCCATACTATCAGTTTGATTAGTTAATTCATTGAATTACCCCTTTACTTCCCTTAAACTCATAACTGAAAACAGGAAATTTACCTTATGCTTACATAAAGAATTCTAGGGTCTCGGGTTTCTACTATTCAAACCAGCATAATACATAAGTTGGAATAGAGGGTAGACAAAGCCATCTAGCAAAAATCTTGACTATTTCAGAGTTTTTCCTAAGGCTGCCTCTATTCAATATGTAAAAATTACAATCCTTATTTCTTTTGTTCTCTTATTGAGTAAAAAATATTATGTCTGTGCCTTTAGAAGGGAGACTTATGCCTCAATGGAATATAGTTCAATGAGACTCTGATAATGAATTTATTAGGACTGTTGTGCAGTCACTTGCCTTGGTATTGTCTATATTTAATTTGTTATTCTGTAAGTTAACAGTAATTTCTATATCAATTTGGAAATATTTTGGTGTCTCTTTGGTAATTAATATACTATAGAAAAGCTAGTTGATTACTTATTTCCAATATTGGCTATAATCACTATTGTAAAGGACTTACCCATCTGATACGGTTCTAACTCACTATAGAATTCCTAAAGAATTTGAACACTTTCACTTTCACAGAATATTGGGAGATTTATCCCAAATATTCTAAATTAAATTAACATGGTCACTGAGGCATTCTTTTCCCAGATATTTAGAAATTTCATCCAGGCAGTGGATTATGTAAATTCCTTAGATTCACAGCATTCAGGAAGAAAGTTGGTGAAAGGCAAAAATCTGTAACGATCTAGAGCTAAGCACACTGTCTGCAAACAAATACATTTCTAACAGTTTCCAAAATAACATGCGGCCGACCTGTAAGCATCGCTGAAAAAACGAATCCAAAAAAAAAAAGAAACCTTTAGGGTTCAGTAGCCACAATTATACGCAATTATAACGCAATTATAACGAGGCTGTATATTCACTGCTATGCAATGCCAAAGGATGCTGAAGACCCAGTAAATATCAACGCTTGTTTTAACGAGACCACAGTAACTTTTACCATAAACACTCAAAAATTATTTTTTTAAATGTCTTCATTCAATCTGACACCTTAAAGCTCACATAAAATCTCCATTGAGGCTGGTTTAAATCCCAAGATCTGCACACATAAAATGTCTCATATGTCTCAAATATAATATATGACTTGTTTGAAACTTTTGGTTAAATTCACTAAAAAATAGTTCAGGTTTATTAATAAACAGTCAATCATTTGCAGACAACTTCTGGTTAGTAATTTACTCACTCATAATCCATTTTTGTCATTGTCTTTTTAAAACTGATCATCATAAAATGTGGCCTTACTTGATGTTTACAATATTTGGAGAAAATTTGGACAACTTTTCTTTAAATAAATGCATTATTAAAATATTTACCCTCTAGTATGAGAAACAATCTTGCAAACCATACTGTAAGCAAATAATTTAACTGTGCATTATATATTATGCAACCGACCAAAAATTTGTGATAACATGAAATGAGAAACAATATGTTAATTAAAATCATTAGCAGAATATAACAGAGAAAAGAAGGCATAGAATCTATAGAATCGAATGTAATGTCTGTAAGTTATTTTATAATATGTCTAGTAAAATTTTAACAAACTTATTTCTTGCAAATTACATGAGCTATCTTTAAAGGAAACATTTTCATAAATATAAAATGCTCTATAAATAATAAAATCTCTAGATTTTAAAATATAAACCAGTAGATTAATGTTACCAAATCCATATAAAATTGCATATGTATATTTGACCATGTCTTACAGGTTTTAATAAACATATAAACACATTTGGTTTTTAGTTATCCAAGTGAGACTGAACCACTTCTTGAAATGGGTCTTAAGTAAAATGAATGCAAAATATACTGTGGTATTTTCACTGCCAATAAATATATAATTCAAGCATATAAAATGAACCAATGTTGTCGTCGGTATTAAAATAAGCCCACTCAAAACTCCCCCAAAAAGAGCAATTGCCAAAGCAACTTCTGCTATAAACCATCAGGCAATGCTGGTAAGTAGGAAAACACAGATGATTTTCCTCTTGATAAAATATTTGACTTCATTGTTAAGAGTCAGTTCAACTTTTTGTACACATCCCTCTCCAGATACATTCTATTTGTTCCACTTTCCAAGAATTACTAATGTTTTGTGATGACTCTACTGTTTTTTTTACCAAAACGTTGAAAGGAAAGGAAATAGTATGAAAAAGCTAATGATTCATAATTATTTCCATTACTTTATTTCAGGTAAACTAGCAACCTACTCTCAAATATTTCTGAGATCTGTTCATCCAGGTCTTCCTTGCCTTTAATCATCTACAATGTAAACATCTCCATTTGTCAAGATGCCAATCAATCTTCTTTAAGTCATTAATTCCATTTTTAAACAGTTGTCATGGTTAGAAATTCTTCTTTTTTGAAATGTCCTACCTTGTGTCTATGTTTTACTTTTGATCATCACAAAGTCATGCCAATATTTTTCAGTGTGACTGTCCTCAGAAGCATTTTTATCTTGTCATCTTCCTCCTAGGTTTTCCCATTTCAGTAGAAATATTCCCAGTTACTTCAGCTGTTCTTCATTTATCAAGGTTTCCAGCTCTTTTGTAACTCAACCTACTCTCTCCTAATCTAATTTATAACTAGATTAGTTTAAAACTGAAGTAATAGCACATTGTATATTATTATCTTAATATTATTATATTATAATAAATAATTAAATATTTTTGTCTACAGTCAACATCAAAATTAATAAATACATGCCAATTATTCAAAGTGATAATTGCGTTCTTTGTCATATTTATATTTTAAAGTTGGATTTTATATTCTTAGCCTTAAGAAGGAAAATCTGTTTCATTTTCCCCAAATGGGTAGAAGTATCCTAAGTTTTAAGACCATAACTTGCATCCACTATAAAAAGGATGAATAGTAGCTATGCCCATTAATCATTTCAAAATGTTATGAAATTGTTTTTTCTCTATTTTATGCATCATTTTATTTTAATAGCGCATAGCAATTTATGGGAGGCATGAGAAGCAACTGTTAACTAATCGTACAGGCTTAACAAAAAGCAATCAAAATTAGTTGATTCCCTAGCTTGGCCACCAGTAAGAATCCATAATCATTTTAATATTGTAAAATGCATGGTGACGTTGAATACATAAGTAGAAAGTAGCTGTATCAAAATCCTTTCAGACATATTGCAGTCATCAAGCTATATTAATCTCCATAACATAAGAGACACAGAGAAGAACAAGTGTTCATCCCTGGAAGTTAAAATCCATCATTTTTCTTTGTTAAATCCCTGAATGTTTAAAGTGAGATGGAATTGCATTATACTTTCTATAAATATAAATCAAACACCAAATAATTTAAGTATGTACATGAAAGAATGTGAAATATAATAAAATCTGTGCTTTTGAAAAAACATTTTCTAAGCAATGTTGTACTGTGCTTTGCACCAAAAAAATGAATCATGGACCAACTTCATGCTATTAGGAATAAAAGTGTCCTCCAAACCAATGGAAACTGGCAGACTTCTCTGAGCAGAAACAGCCTGGAAAAAAATTTCTTGTTTTATAATCATTTCCATATATGTATGATGACATTTTAAAACATCTGGTTTTAATGATGTCCAGAGGACATTCCAGAATGGTGGGGTCTAGATGTGCAGATATGTAAAAAAGCAATTATTTTTAATTAAAAAAAATAGAATGCATAAAATGAAAAAATAAGCTAAAGAAAGACAGGAATTGCTTTTTTAATTCTTCAGCAAAAGAATCACAAAATTATTTTAAATATCTGGATTATAGACTATCTAATAAGCAATTGTTTGACTTACTGATCTGAAATCAAAGTCACAGTTGATTTTTATCCAAGATTCTTAACAAGCTGAAATAAATGGCAGCAATCCAAACCATTCTGGGTTAGCATAATTGAGAATCAATCTCCAGAACAATAGTCTGCTAATCCATTATCACATGGGGGAATAATTAAACTTGGCCTTGCATCCAATGACCTTAGGAATTTTTTATTTTGTAAGTTTTAATTTAGATGAGCTCAAGATCACAATTCATTTTCGGGTTACATACTTTAATTGTTAGTTAATATAATTATTGCTCAGCAATAGTGAGATTCATTTATAATTATTTTACAATAGAATATAAAACACAAAGAATTACATGTGTTTAGGTGAGGTAGGTTTGATATATTGTTTCAAAGGGTAGAACTAGTGAAAAGATTATAACCCAAGCAAATGGAAGTCAATCTTAGCTTTTCAGCTTCCATAAGATGAAAGGAATTCTAACTCTGCTTATGCATGTATTTGACTTCATATTTGTACATGCATTTAACTTTATTGGTAATAGATGTAGTCAATATCTTCAAAGTAGCTTTGCTTACAAGATTTTTATTTGAGGGTTGTCGTAGGTCATCTCCTTTTATTGGTTTGCTATGGGTGATGAATAACTTTTGATTAACTAGCTAAGTGAATCAAAATCAGAAGCTTTTTTCCTGAAGACAACAACAAAACTTTAAATATTTATATTTGCTACCGTATGGGATAGCACATATTAAATTAACAGGGTATTAATTCCTTTTGAAAAGACTAGAAAAGCTTCTTTCTATTCTGATATGGGGGTGTGTGTATGTGTGTGTGTGTGTGCTGTAGATGATAGGGAGAGGGAGTATTGAAGAATCCCTGCCTAGGATGTTGAATAGGCAATTCACTGAATAGAAATTAGAATAAAACAAAATATTTTGGGGGAAATTCCCAAAAATTAATTATTTAACTGAGCCATTTATCACTTACTAATTGTCAAGTGTATTCTATGTAATTTTGCTAATGATAACTTCCTTGATTTTAGTAACAACTTCGAGGGACTTATTATTTTTTCTATTGCAAAGAATTGGAAACTGAGTTAAGAGCAGTTAACTTGCCAAATTTCAGACAGTGAATAAGTTGCAAAGTCCCTTTATTGCTTTTCATTTGGTGTTGACCAACATTGGCTAAAAACTGATATGTATTCAATTTTTATTTAGGTATCAAAAAACTCCATGTAAATTATCTCTTTAGAGACTTTTGTCATCAAGCATAGTCGAAAGTGTGACTAGCTTTACAAATGTATTCCAAAAAGTTCTGAAAAGTGTGATTGTACTAGAAGATGGAAATAAAAATGGATGGCTGCTAGAATTATTATGGCCTCTCAACAGAGGAACCATGGGAATAGAAAAAAAGGGGAGATGGTCTATATAATTACTTTGAATAACCCATAACTGAATATGGAAACTCAAATACATTCTTCAATATCTGCCTGCCTTATGGTTTTCTCAACCATGAAGACAGAATGACTTCTCAAAGTAGGTTCTAAGACAGCATACATAAACTTTTGTATCTATATTAGAGATCCAAGCTAGCATGTTCCTACTAGCATGTTAAAAATAGTAGAGATCCTACTAGCATGTTAAAAAATTCAATTCAACTGAAATTTCTAAATTGCCACTCTGTGGTAAGAAATAGACATGGTTTGAAATAGTCCCCTATGTCTCTTAAACATACACACACATACACTACATACACATATCATATATATATATAATAGACATACATTCGCTCAAATGTGTGCATATATGTATAGTGTATGTGTGTATTTGATGTAAAAGTAGAAAATATATTCCTTCATTAACAGAATTTATAATTCATTAGGGAGCCAAAATAAACTTATTGGATAATTCTTAGAGAAAAAAAGTCAAATCTACCTTTCTTACTTAAAATTAACATTTTACAAATGAATTCATTCTGCAGTATGCAGGAAAATTTAGTAAAGTTATTTAAGGAGTAATAACTTTAAACAAATAAAAATATTGAGTCAATTCTTCCAGAAGTATGTTGTGTACATTTCTTGTGAGAATTTAAAAACTATGGGAAGGAAAACTATACTGGCATTTTGCATCTTTAAAATAAAAGCTCTATATATACAGATATTTAGTAACATGACAGTTAAAATTGAAAACTGGTTAAAATAACTACAATTATTATCATGAACTAAAATAATTTCACATAATTAAAATAAAATGGGAAAACTTAATATTTGCAGTCTGGCATATTTCTTCTAATACTATAATAAAACAACTTCATTTGTGGCAAAGATGTTCCTCATTTATTTTCAGGGTACATTTTAAAAACAACTGTATTGAAAAAAATAAAGTCATGATGACAGAAGAAAATGAAACCAGAAATGTTACATCTTCGTACATTTTACTTTATTTTGAGAAGATATATAGTAGGTAATATGTACTGAGCTAAGAATGCATTCTGATTGATATTAATACTTTTAAAAATAGCAGCATCTATTGTTAATCAAGGTGTTACAACGATCAAGCGTTATGTTAAGTCTGGTGTTATGTTTGGTTTATAGATATTTGTTATTTAATTTAACTTTCATATTAATCACTTGAGAAGCTGAATTCTAGAAAGAGTAGGATGCTTGTTCAAATTTATAGAATAGAAAAAATGGCTCAACTAAATTTACAAACCCACATCTCTCTGTCTTTATATATTGTACTCCTAAACAATATAAAATTCTGAATCCTGAACCTTAATATATTATTCTTGGAAAACATCTTGAAACTAATGCTTTTAACTGAATATAAATAGTAAATATAAGCAACGAATAACAACTCAATTTAACCACAGTGTTCATTTATTACTTGCTGATGAGGGGGTGCATCTTAAAAGTGTTAGAAACACAGCAGTCAGAGATCTTTATGTCAATCTGAAATTTTCTTCCAAAACGTGTACAGGCGAAATGAAATAGAAACAACTATAATGCCTTAATCAAAGACTAGAATTTATGAATCGGTTAAGAGATGATGGAGATTTCTAAATATATCTATTTAAACATAATTATACAGATATTTTCTTCTACCTTCAAACTTGTATTTGTGTAATACTTATTTTATATTACTTAGAAGTTTCCTTTTCTTTCTCACCCCACTTATCTCTGAATTCTTATCATGACTTATGAACTAGTTCGTTTTATCCTTATTTTACAAATATCACAGAGAGTAATTAATTGGACTAATAGCGTACAAATAGTCAATGGCTGGAGTAGGAGGAAAACTGGGCCTTTTTATTTTTATTTAATTAATTAATTAATTACATAATTTTATTGTAAAAAACTGTGGGTTTGCAAAACAGTCATCCATAAGATAAAGTATTCCCATAAACCACCCTATTATTAACTTCCATTGGTATGGTACATTTGTTAAAATTGATAAAAGCATATTTGTATAATTGTACTATTAATTATATTCCTTGGTTTAACTTACTGTTCACTGTTTCTGTTGTGTAGTTCCATGGATTTAAAAAGCAAAATTATCCTAGTAACATAGGCACAGCTTACTACTTCCCCTTCTAACCACCTTCAAATATATAATTCAGTGCTGTTAATTATGTTCACAAGGTTGTGCTACCATCATTACCATACACTACCAACACTTCCCATTGTCCCAAACAGAAACTGAACATTTTAAGCCTTAACTTCCTATTCCTTATCCCCACCCATCCCCTGGTAATTTATAATCTAGATTTTGACTCTCTGGGTTTGCTAATTCTAATATTTTCCAAATCAGTGAGTGCACACAATATTTGTCCTTTTGTGTCTGGCCTATGTCTCTCAACATGTGTCTTCAAGGTTCATCCATGTTGTCAGACATATCAGAATTTCATTCCTTTTTATGGCTGAATAATATCCCATTGTGTTTGTATACTACATTTTGTTTTTTCATTTCATTGATCATTTTAATGGGTTGCTTCCATCTTTTGGCAATTTTGCATAATGCATTTATGAGCGTTGGTGTGAAAGTATCTGGTGGAATCCTGCTTTCAATTCTTTTGGGTATATACCAAGAAGTGAGATTGCCAGTTAATAGGGCAATTCTATACTTTCTGAGGAACTGTCAAATGTCTTCCACAGTGGCTACACTATTTAACATTCCCACAAGCCAGGAATGAGTGTTTCCAATTTTCCACATCCTCTCCAAGAATTAAAAGTTTCTTTTTTTCAATATTAGCCATTTTATTGGTTGTGAAAGGGTCTATCATTGTGTTGTGATTTACATTTCTCTAGTGGCTAATTATGTTGGATATCTTTTCATGTGCTTTTTTTTTTTGCCATTTGTATACCTTTTTTGGAGAATGTCTATTCAAGTCTTTGCCCATTTTCAAATTAGATTGTTTGCCTTTTTGTTGTTAAATATTCTGGATACTAAACTCTTATCAGATCTGTGGATTCCAAAACGTTTTTCCCATTATATAGGTTGTCATTTTACATTCATAAAATCCTTAGAGCCAGTTGTCACTTTCATTGCATTGGGAGTTGTTGCTTTCTGAACAGGTTGCCCAGGAATGTGAAGAAGAGTGTACAGCCAATGAGTATGCCATTATCTTTGTCACAGGGCATACATGAATGACTTCCTTATGTTATTTCAAATGTGAGACAGATAAAATCAGCTCTTTGAGTGTCAATCCAGACACAGCAATGAGGAGAGAGGAAGGGACTCAGATGACAGATCTAGGAGCTGCCATGGCCCCTGCTGTAGTGATGGCCCAGGTCATCTGGAAGAAGGTGTTTTTCTTCCAGGTTTCCAACAGGTCAAATTTTTATGAGACAGGAGTGGAGAGTAGTGACTAGTCTTGACAGAGTGATTGTATAACCACCTCACATGGGAGATACAGTTTTTGGCCTATTTTCAGAAACTTATCTTTTCCCTCTAAATTCATTCAGTCTGTCTGACCCATTTCTTAAGCTATAACCTCCTCTTTTTCCCATTGATCTTAGTGCCTTACCCAAAACTTCTGGCCTTCTTTCCCCCCCTTTCTCATAGATTAGCATTGTCAGAACTTGAAGGCATCCCATACCTGTCTTTAAGGGATCTGGTGGCCCAAACAGAGGTAAGGTTCACTGACTATATGTCAGACCCCACACATCCAGCACCCTGGGTTGTCACAGCATGCATTTTAAGTACTTCTAGACCTGCCATCTATAATCTTATCCCTCTGCCTGGTTGCCTTAACCTCCTACCACTTTAGAAATCATATGGAATATTAATGGGATAGAAAGTGTCATGTTCCCCTGGCAGTGGCTATAAAGGAGAGTTTCAAGTGGTGTACTTTGTCCCCTTCCAGGGCCAATTCTCATCTTGATGGGTATAAGGATAGATGTGTCACAGTGCCTGGGTTCCTCCCTCACCCTTCTCTCCTAGCTATGCTAGAAAGTGGGATGTGTTTCTCTTCAAGAGTATTGCTGAGTTCACTTTCTGAAGGGTCTAAGTAAGGTGGAGAGTCCATCCAGTAAGAGAGTTGTCAAGATGTAGACACATTGAAGTTCTCCATATGTCAGCTGCCTGTGGATGGCGGTTGATGTGGAAGGTCCACTTAATTCAACGTGTCTGTGCCCATTGTTGATTGTTCAGTAAAGTCGGGTCTTGATCAGAGGAAATGATTTCTGGATACCAAATGGATGACAAAGCTGCTTTTCCAAGGTATCCCTGTATGTATCTGCACGACTAACAGGAAAGGCATGGTCATATACTGAATAGGAGTCTGTTGCAACCAAGGCACAGGATATACCTTGGGATGGTCAGAGAGGATTCATATAGTACTTGCTGTGAACAGCCCAATTTGGCCTCTCTGGGAATAGAGTCCTTAATGCCCTTTTCATGCTCTGGTTGGTAGTTGATCTCTCTCGCATTGGTAAATGGCAGTTTGGGCTCTTTTATTCTGTGTTCCTGGGCCCTTAATCTCATCATGTTGAGATTTCAGTGTCCACTTCAGTGGTATATCCACCCAGAGACATAAGCAGCCATGGGAAATTCAGCAATTTCGAAGATGTCTCTAAAGGGAACCTCCTTGTTCTCATCCTCTGGGCAGAGTTCATCCTGAGTCTTTCTCCTAGAAGGATCTCCAGTCTTGTTGAGTGTGAAAAGCACTTGGAACATCCTTTATTATCCAGGTCTTTCTGATGATGTTCTTCGAGATTCAGGCCCTTCCCAAGTGTATCAACAGGGGTAACATACATGGTACCTTTCCACACTACTAATTGTTTCCAAAGGTGCCTTCCTCACAATGGGGAATGGTTGATTCTCCAAATGTCTTCCTTCAATTTACCTGATAAGACTTCTTTTTTTCTTTTTAAAAAAGGGAGGTTTTTGAGATATGTTCATATATCCTACAATCTATTAAAAATATTTAATCAATGGCTTTTAGTATAATTAAAATGTGCTTTTGTCATCACAAAAACTTTGGAACAGTTTCCTTACTCCAAAAAGAAAAACTCCACAGCCCTTAGCAGTCACATCTCAATCCCTCTATCCTTCCCCAGCCCTCTATAGCCACTAATCTTGTTTCATCTTTATGAATTGATTTATATTTACATTTTTAAATAAATGGAATCATACAATATGTAGTACTTGGTGACTGGTTTCTTTCACTTAGCATAACGTATTTTTTGTCTGATATTAACATCTTGTAACATTAACACACATTTGTTCAATTTCAAAGGAAAACAATCTTATACATGCAATATTACCCATATTCATATTTCACATGAGATTTTATTATGCCACACAGTCCTATGTTACATTTTTAGCTTTCCTTTTAGTGATATACATGATCTTAGACTTTTCCTTGCAACCACTGTCATACGCATATAATAGCACTGAAAGTTACAAACATTACACTGTGCTTTCGCCTTTTCTATTCCTTTCCAAAGATTAACACACATTATTTTTATCAATTCTATACAAGTTAAACCACAGCTCTCCATTCTCTAACCTCATTCTATTTTCTGGTGACCCATATTTAAGATTTTAAATCCGTGAGATTAAATCTCCGTGAGATTAAACAGTACATTTAGTTCATAACAGTGCTATCATATCATATTTGTTCTTTTGTGTCTGACGTGCTTCAACATAATGTCTTCCAGGTTTATCCATGTTGTCATAGCTTCATGACTTCATTTCTTCTTACAGTTGCATCGTGTATACACACCACATTTTGTTTATTAATTCATGGTTGGTGAACACCTGGGTTGTTTCCATCCTTTGGCAATAATGAATAATGACACTTTGAAAATCAGTGTGCAGATGTATGTTCATGTCACTGGTCTAAGTTCTTCTGGATTTTTGGTCTATACTGGTATTGCAAGGTCACCCTCTCTTAACACTTATAGTTCTCAGTTTTTTTAATAGTGGCCATTCTAATAGGTGTGAAATGATATCTCATTGTAGCTTTGATTTCCCTAATGGCTAGTGATGATGAACATTTTTTTATGTGTTTTTTTTTTTTTTTTTTTTTTTGCCATTTGTGTATCTTCATGGACAAATGTGTTTCAAGTCTTTTGCCCATTTTTAATTGGGTCATTTGTCTTTTAATTGTTCAGTTGTAGCATCTCTTCATATATCATGGATATTAAACCCTTATCAGTTAGGCAATTTCCAAATATTTTCTCCCATTGAGTTAGCTGCATTTTCCCCCTTTTAATAAAGTTCTTTGAAGTGTAAAAGTGTTTAGTTTTGAGGAGGTCCCATTTATCTATTTTCTTCTTTTGTTGCTCTTTGCTTTGGGTGTAAGATTCAAGAAACAGCCACCTACCACAAGATCTAGATATTTACTTACATTTTCCTATAGTAGTTTTATGGTTCTGGCTTTTATATTTAGGTCTTTGATGCATTTTGAATTGATTCTTGTGTAAGGCGTGAGATAGGGGTCCTCTTTCATTATTTTGGTTATGGATATTCAGTTATCCCAGCACCATTTGTTGAAGAGAATGTTTTGTCCCATTAACATGATCTTGGAAGATTTGTTAAATACAGTTGGCCACAGAGGTGAGTTTATTACAGAACTCTCAGTTCTATTCCACTGATCAATGTGTCCAACTTTATGCCATACCATGCTGTTTTGTCCACTGTTGCTTTGTAATTTGTTTCAAGGTCAGGCAGTGAAGGTCCTCCTACATTGCTCTTTTGTTTTTAGAAAGTGCACTTTCCCTTCCAAATAAATTTATAATTGCCTTTTCTCTTTTTGTAAAACAGGCTGTTGTAATTTTGTTTGGCATTGCATTGAATGTATAAATCAGTTTGGACAAGTTTGGCATCTTTACAATATTTAGTCTTCTCACTCATGAACAAGGGAATAACTTTCCATTTGTTTAGGTCTCCCTTGATATCTTTTAGCATTGTGTAGTAGTTTGCTGAATACAGGTGCTGTACTTTATTGGTTAAATTGATTCATATGTATTTAAGTCTTTTGTTGATTTTGTAAATCTTCCCTGAGGTCCTCCTCAAATTGTTCAATACTAGTGTACAGAAATATTACTGATTTTTGTGTTTTGATCTCGTTTGTTGGCACATTATTGAACTCATTTATTAGCTCAAGCAGCTTTGTCATAGCCATTTCAGAATTTTCTAAATATAGGATCATGTCATCTGCGAATAGTGCAAGTTTTACTACCTCTTTTCCTATTTGAATGACTTTTTATTTATTTTTTCTTGTCAAATTGCTCTAACTAGAACTTCTAGCACAGTGTTGAATAACAGTGCTGACAGTAGACCTCCTTGTCTTAGTCCCAATCTTAGAGGAAAAGATTTTAGCCTTTCCCTGCTGAGTATGATGTTGGCTGTGAGATTTTCGTATATGCCCTTTATCATATTGAGGAATTTTCCTTCTATTCCTGACTTTTGAAGTGTTTTTATAAAGAAAGTATGCTTGATTTTGTCAAATACCTTTTGTGACTCGATCGAGATTGTCATTTGTATTTTCCCATCTATTTGTTAATGTTCTGTATTATGTTAATTGATTTTCTTATATTGAACTACCCTTGCATACCAGGGATAAATTCCACTTTGTTGTAGTGTATAATTCTTTTGATATGCTGTTGGATTCTACTTTCAAGTATTTTGTTGAGAATTTTTACGTCTATGTTCATTAGAGAGATTTGTCTGCAATTTTCTTTTCTTGTAGTATCTTTATCTGACTTTAGTATTAGGGTAATATTAGCTTCATAAAATGTGTTGGGTAGTTTTACCTCCTTTTCAATTTTTTTGGAAGAGTTTAAACAGGATTGGTGTTACTTCTTAAAATGCTTGGTAGAAATCACCTGTGAAGCCATCTGATGCTGGACTTTTCTTTGTTGGGAGATATTTTGATGACTGATTCAACATCTTTACTTGTGATTTGTTTAAGTTCTTATATTGCTTGTAGAGTCTGGGTAGGTTGTACATCCTAGGAATCTGTCCATTTCATCTAGGTTGTCTAGTTTGTGGGCATACATGGCATATAGTTTCTCATAATATCCTTTTATTGTCCTTTTCATTTCTGTGGGGTCAGTCATACCTTCTTCCATTCCATTTCTGATTTTATTTGCATCTTCTCTCTTTTTTTCTTTATTAGTCTAGCAAAGGGTTTGTCAATTTTATTCTTAAACAACCAGCTTTTGGTTTTGTTGATTTTCTCTATTTTTTTTTTCTCAATTTCATTTATATCTTCACTAATCTTTATTCTTTTCTTCCTTCTGCTTGCTCTGGGAATTGTTTGCTATTCTTTTTGTAGTTTCACCAGTCATTCAGTAAGATCTTTGATTTTAACTCTTTCTTCTTTTTTAATATAGGTGTTTAGGGCTATAAATTTCCATTTCAAAGCTGCCTTCACTTTATCCCATAAGTATTGATAAGTTGTGTTCTCTTTTCTTTCATCTCAATATATTTACTAATCTCACTTACAAATTTTTCTTTGACCCACTGAATGTTTAGGAGTGTATTGTTCAGCCTCTACACATTTATGAATTTCCCCCTTTCCTATCTATTATTGATTTCCAGGTTCATTTTGTATGACCTGAGGAAGTGCTTTGAATAATTTCAATATTTTTATATTCATTGAGACCTGGCATGTGACCTAATATATGGCCTTACCTGGAGAAAGGTCCATCGGAGTTTGAGGAGGATGTGTAACCTGCTGACTTGGAATGCAACGTTTTCTACATATCTGTTAGGTCTAATTCATTTTTCATATTGTTTAAGTTCTCTGTTTCCTTGTTCATCTTCTGTCTACTTGTTCTATCTAATGATGTGAATGGTGTGTTGAAGACTGCGATGATTATTGTCGAGATGTCTACTTCTACCTTCAATTTTCCCAGAGTTTGTCTCATGTATTTTAGGACAACCTCATTAAGTGCATAGATATTTGTGACTGTTATTTCTTTCTGGTAGGTTGTCCCTTTTATTAATATATAGTAGCCTTTTTTGTATTTAAAGTCTGTTTAGTCTAATATTAGTATAGCTACGCCTGCTCTTTTTTGGTTATTTTCGTGGAGTAACTTTTTCCAACTTTTAACTTTCAGCTGATTTATATCCCTGGATCTAACGTAAGTCTATTGTAGGCAGCATATGGATAACTCATATTATTTTAATCCATTCTGTCAACCTGTATGTTTTGATTGGGAGTTTTAATCCATTCCCATTCAATTATATTACTGTATATTCATTAGTTATTTCCAGTTTTCATCTTTGGTTTTCATGTCATACCTTATTTTCTTCTTTTTACTTTTTTGGTTATCCTTTCTGCTATTCTTGCCTTGTGTATTCTCCTTCAAGCCTCTCTTCCCTGCTTTTTTCTTTCAGGCTGTAAGGCTTCCTTTAATATGTCCTGCATTGGCAAATTCTTTTCTACAAATTCTTTTAGTTTCTGTTTAGTTTTGAATATTTTAAACGCACCTTCATATTTGAAGGACAATTTTGCTGGATAAAGAATTCTTAGCTGGCTGTTTTTCCCTTTCAGAATCCTAATTTTATATATTTACCACTATCTTCTCACTTTCATGGTTTCTGATAAGAAACATGCACTTTGTCTTATTGGGCATCCCTTGTAAGTGATGGTTTGCTTCTCACTTGCTACTCTAAGAATTTTCTCTTTATCTTTGATGTTTGACAGTCTGAGTAGTATGTGTCTTGGAGTAAATCAATTCAAATTTATTCTGATTGGGGGCCACTGCACTTCTTGGATATGTAAGTTCATTTCTTTCATGTGAATTGAGAAATTTTCAGCCATTATTTCCTCAAATACTCTTCGTGTTCCCTTTCCCTTCTCTTCTCCTTCTGGAACTCCCATGACACAATATGTTATTGCATTTCTTATTATCATTCAACTCACTGAATGCCTGCTTATTTTTTTCCATTCATTTCTCTCTCTGTTCTCTTTCTTTAGTTTCAGCTTTTCTGTCTTCTGTAAAACTTACTCTTTCTTCTTTCATTTTGAATCTGCTGTTGTATGTCTCTAATGTGTTTTTGTTCTCACCTATTATGTCTCTTATTCTCATGAACTCTGTTATTTTAATATTCAGGTTTTCAAATTCTTCTTTGTGTTCTCTCAGTGTCTTCTTGATGTCCTTTATCTCTTTAGCCCTATTGTCTTCAACTCATTAATTTGATTTTAGAAATTTGTATGAATCATGTTGATTAGTTGTCTTAAAAACTGTGTCTCATCTGGGACTTTGATATATTCCTTTGCTTAGGCCCTCTCTTCCATTTTCTTAGTATGGCTTGTAATTTTCCACTGATGTCTAGATATATGATTATAATGGTGGTGAGTTTACTCTGATGTCTATTTCTCTGTCTTTTGTAGGGATTTAGTAGTGGGAGCCTGTGTGTTACTTCTGTTCTTTGAATCTTGGTTATATCTGTTCTTGTTCCTTAGGATTGTCTCCCTTAGTTGTTTAAATCTGGGTCTTGGACCCCACTAATGGGGTGCAGGCCCACTTCTAAGGGCCTCGGGGAGGGAGGTTGTAAAGGCTGGAAAATGCCTCCCTTATTTACTTTTAATTTCCTCACATGCACTTCCTTGGTCAGCCACCAGACAGTACTCTTTGGGAGCCCTCCCAGTTCAAAGTCTGGTTGGATTGTGTTGGCTGCAACATGGACCAGCGCAAAGCAATAGAGGATACTGTCTGGAGGCTAAGAACCTCATAATACAAACTTTCTCAGAGGTTGTTCTCCAACTTTTGCTGGTGGTCCTCTCTCTCTTCTCAAGTAGAAAATAATTCCACTCCCCTCTGTGTCTTCAACAATTAAGTTCTGGTCAGTAGGGAGGGTGTTTGAGAGGGTCAGATTTCTTTAGTCCCATGCTGGCACCTGTTCTGCTAGATAAAATGCCTTGCTCATGCTTTGCTCTATATATGTCAGGAAAGATTGATATAATAACTCAATTAGTTCAAGCATAAGAAAGCAACGCACAAGCATATATTTATTTATTTTATCAAGTTTCTGTTAATAATTAGAAGAATATAAAATAAACAATTGATTATCTACCAACAAGGGTCTAACTCCAGCATCATAATCCTTTATGATATATATACTATAAATATTAGCTCACCAAACCAGGGAACATACTGACATATCTGACCCACTTCCAGCCAGAGTCCCAATTGGATGCAATATAAATACAAGAAATATATATATATATAACTCTCTCTCTCTATATATATATATAGTTAGTGAACCTTTGTCAATTGAAAGAATACAAGATAAGTTAGGGATTGTCTATAAACAGGGGTTCAATTGCTATATCCCAATCCCTCACAATATGCATACGTACATTCACAAACTCACCAAACCGGGGGACACATTGACATACCTGGCTCATATTTGGCCAGAGTCCCGATTGAATGCTATATATATATATATATATATATATATATATATATATACACACACATATATATATGCATATCGAGTTGAATAAGTCTATACTGACAATTAGAGGGAGAAACAAGAATAACATATTCAGTCAAGAAATTAAATCAATATTGACCAGAGTCACAAAAATAACAGAAAAATAGAACATTCTTACATACAAACTCACCAACATCCAGCTCATGGCTAGAAAGTCCCGAATTAGCAGCCAATATCAGAATCTTGATGGAAAACACCTGTGCAGAGCACTCTCTCTCAAGGGAAGACTTAAACTGGTCTAATCAGGAGCTGTCCTTTTTATTGAGCTCATAATCAATGAACATGATACTATAGATGCCAACTTGCCAGCACTGTGTCAATTCCTGAGGAAGTGGGCAGCCTCCTTAGGAAGGAACACAACACTCCCTGGGTATTACATTTCAAGGTTTATGCATCAGTCCTTGAGAAAGTGGCCAGCCTTCCCAGAGAGGAACACAATATTCCCCAGAATGCACCCTATTTGTTCTTATTTGTTACAAAACTTCCCCCCAATGTACCCACTGTTCTAGTTCTCATCATTCCTCCAGATATATGAAAAGTGCTGAACAGTAAGTCATTGGTTTGCTGATTAACAAAGCTTCATGCATGTTGTTTCACTTTTAGGTTTGAACAATACTCACTAATTTTATCTCAGTACAGCTCCTAAGGCAAAATAATGACATGGCCCTTGTTTTCTGGAAAGACTCATGGACTACATCAGAACAAATTTGTAAGTCAAAAGCTGAGTCAATCTTAGGCCATGTCCCTCTCTCTCTCCTGTTTCCTTGGGAGGTATATCCCAGTGTCCCCCTTTGTAGCTGCCAATCTGAGACCTGAGAATCCAAAATGGTCAATAGGTTGAGGAGGGCACTGTCAGCTGCAGCCTCAAGTCAAGTTTTGCCATTGAAATTCTTTTCCTTTGTCCCTCTCTTTTAGGTGGTGTCCAGCTTTCCTACAGAACTTTTTTTTTTCCCCCAAGCCATTTATGCCTCTCTACCTATTTTTCTGAAAGGGGAGAAAGTCCTGTGTTTTTTAGTCCACCATCTTCCTAGACATCTGTCCCAACTTCTAAGTTGTTGACAGCAGCTCATGAGTCAATAACAGGTACATAATGGTGCTTGAATCTGAGTGTTCCAGATCTAAGAGGATTGCTTTCATTTGAACCCATTGGGCAGTCTTTCCATGGTTAGAGGTGATATTTAGTCTGCCTGAGGCCAGGGAAAGAGGTGATGCCCAATGGATGCCATTTGCAGGTTGGCTGGGGCATCCTTGAGTTGAGATCTCTAAAATGCCAATGCCAGAGTTGCAATAGGATCATTGTAGGGAGGGACCTCTGTCACCCACTACTGCAAGTGTTTCACTCACTGGAGACCCAGGTAAGTAAAATCATGGATGTACCATTCCCATTACATGATGTTCTGTTGCAAGGCACTGCCTGGTAGGTGTTTGGATTAACTAGGACATGATGAAGATTTCTGACCTCAGGAAAACCTGAGACCTCTTAGTAATCCATTCCATTTCTACGATGTCCCAATAGCATGCCATAAGTTTGCCTCTTGAAGGGAAAATAGTGCTGGCCTTTGTCTAGGTACTTCTTTTATTCTTTTTTTTTTTTTTTATTTGTTTCAGGGAAGCGGATATGGCTCAAGTGGTAAAGCTTCCAACTACCATATGGAAGAACTTTGGTTTGACCCCAGGGGCCTACTGGTGAAAAAGAAGAAGAGAAGCTGTGCTTGTGAGGTGAGCCAGTGCCTGCACAAGTGCCCACGTGGTGAGCCAGTGAGCACGAGTGCCCACATGGTGAGCTGGTGCCCACGAGTGCCCATGTGGTGGGCCAGTGCTTGTGCAAGTGAGTCATGCAGCAAGATAATGACACAACAAAAGACAGACAAGGGAGAGTCAAGGGGAAGTTCAGCAGAAACCAGGAACTAAAGTGGTACAATTGACAGGGAAACTCTCTCCACATTAGGAGTCTCCAGGATTGAATCCCAGTGAATCCTAGAGGAGAGAAAGGACAACACAGATGGCAAAAACAACAAGGCAGGGGGAGGGGAAGGGAGAAAATAAATAAATATATAAGTCCTTTTAAAAAAGTATTTCAACTTCAAAAAATAAAATAACCAATGAAAATCAGCCTAATAAATTATGGAAGAGTTACTTTAAAAAAATCCTGTACATACCCATTTATCTTATGTAATCCTAAAAAAATCGAGCTCAGTTGTTTCTCTAGTATTCCAAAAGATGTATAAATGAGTATGGATGGGTTAAATAACATGGCCAAGGTCTTCTTGTTAATGAAGAAAATGAAAAAAAAATACTTGATCATAGTCACATCTCATAAAACTAAATTCCATATTTTTAATTGACATTTAGCATTGATATAGTACCTTCTTTGCCTTTGCTACAAAAATATTATAATATCACTGTTATCTATAGTCTGTAAGTTACATTAGTTATATTTTTCCTATGTGTCGCCATATTCTTAACACCTTGTAATAAAGGAGCATCAATAGAGTGGAACTTTTGGCATCCTTTGGGCAGGATTGTTTTTTCATATTCTGTCCAACTCATTGGTGAAATGGCAGACAGTGGGGGAATTTTAATATCCCTGCAGAAGTACAGGGAAGGTATACTGTAGGTCTTGCTACTGGAAAATGAATTGATCCTGGTCCTCCTCCCAGAGTGGATGGAGATAAAGTTGTTTGCCAGATTAATGACTGCATACCAAACTCCAGTGGATGTTACAATGGTTTGCTCAAGAGTCATAGTGCCTGGGACTACAGGTGCCAAAAGGACCACTTCTTCATCCAAGTGCAAATAGTCTAGAGTTAGTCACTCCACTCCACTAGCCTTTTTCACTGACCACATTGGGTTATTATAAGCAGAGATGGTGGAGTGGATGACTCCTGCAGATAGAAGATACTTTATGAGTTTATTACTGTCCTTTTTCCCCACAAGGAAAATGGTATTATCACTCTTATGCAATGTGATGAAGAGGTGGGAGCCTGTGGGTGTGTGGTATGCCATTTTCCCAGTTGTAATGGCCAGAATTTGTTGGGATGGGGGAGCATATTCTCACAGTTGCTGCTAGAAGGTAGAGTAGTACAGGATATTGATTCCTATAATGCATATACCAGTGGGAAACAAGATCACAGGGGAGGCCAGGTACAAAGGGACCAATCCACAGATTAGCAGTAACCTCAGTCCCCATAACTGTGTGACATGCCAAAAATCTCCCAATTCTATTCATCATCCTCTTCCCCACTCCTCTGAATGATAGTGAGTTGGAAACCTGTGTCCAAAAGCACCATAAAGGTTAGTTTACTGCCTCCAAATTGAACATGCATTGGGGTATACAGCCTTGGTCCTAGGAAGGAGGTTGGGGCATTCCCCCCACCCTATGCAAGCCATTTTCAATTTAGTCTAGACTGGGTAAAAAGGTCCTTTCCAGGGATCAGACTCCTCAGTAAATGCCAAAGGGAGAGGTGAGAGATCACAGGATTCTCCTCTTCCCATTCCACACATATCTGGGGATTGTAGGGAGATGGTTGGACAGAGACAGATTTTCCCTTTTGAGCATGTGGCATTCATTCTTGTTTATATTTTTCCTAAAATTCTCCATGTTACTGAATGCCTATAACATACCGATGGCATTATTTGAGATACATTAGCTCAGGATCATAGCTCAGTGAGTGGAAGTCCCAAGAGGAAGGGGCCTAATACAGGCACCCTTTTCCCAAGCAGAGTAGTTATGATAAATCTGCTCAATTCCATCTCCCAGAAAGGCCCAAAGGTGAGAGTAGAATCAGCTTTTTGCCCCTTAAGGAGTGCCCTTTCTAATAAAATCATCAATGTGCCATCACAAAATGGGAAACTTCTGAAGGGCTAAATCATTTTGCTGGGGGTGAAATACCCATGCACCAATACCCAGTTGTTTGCAGCTTGAGTATGGCTTCCTCCTTATAACACCAAGGCTTAACTGGAATTTGGGGGAGGTCACTCAGATTGGGATATGCTCTTCTGACTGTGACCAAGGATCCAGTCAAACAGAAGCTGTGGTGGCTGCGGAGATCCTGTGGCTGAACCATCAGCTGCTCCCTTCCCCTTCTTGTTGCCTCCTCCCTAACTCCAACTGACTGAGTTAGTTGGAGGACAGTGTTAGATACGAGGCAGCCAGGACATTTCCATGCATCCTGGTTATTCGGCATGGTAGTGGCATCCTCACTGTAAGTTGGGACAGCCATGTGAGGAGATCTCCATGTAGGCTACTGTCTATTGCTCTCTCTCATATCCTGTATCTTCTTTGTGCAACCCTGTACTTAGTTTTCAGTTATAATAGTCTCCTGAATAATGACTGGCCTCATACTAACTTTGGTTTGGGTATACCTGGTTCCAAAATGAGAACAGACTTTAGAAGACAGGAATGAGAGAGTATACACCAGGTTGTGGGAACTCCAACCTCATTGATCTCAGCAAGTAACAAGCTAGTCAACTCCCTGACATTTATAGAGAGATCATCATCATTAATCATCACCCTTCCCCTGGGGGATGGAGACAGCACACACTATGACTGCAGCCATAAGTAGGTACTTCTACCCAGTTTGGTAGGATGGGGGTAATCTCTTAGTTTAACCCACAAAGCTGTGAGTCGTGTGTTCCCCAACATGCTCCTGTGCAAAATGAATGCAAAACTGATGAAACAAATAGCCAAACAATCAACTTCCTCCATACTTCCCTGTGAACCCTGTTGCTTGATGGTATGTAGTGGGAACACAGATTCAGGAATGACAGAAACTTTTGGCAAATGAATTCTTTATTACTGACACAGGACAAAGGGTTCAGAAGAGAAATGGAAGAGATACTATTGTGGCTGGTTTCCCGAGGAGGCCAATTGCTCAAGCCAGGGTGAGTGGATGGCAAGTGTGCATGCGCCACCTCACATCAGAAAGGAGGAGCAACTTTTTGCTGCCTGTGGGCAGGGTATTTAAATAAACCAGAGGAGGGGATCCTGTCTCTGAGAGTTTCCAATCTAATAAACAGCTGGACTAGTCTTAAGGTATGGTCAGGTAGCTCCATTAGACCCAACATCTCCCCAGGGTTGTGGAATGGAACATACTGAAATAACTGCACACCATGGAAAAGGAGGCAGAATTGGTAAGGGCTGGAAGATGACCACTAGTTGTGTTCATGACTTCCCCAGCAGTTCTCCTCCTGTTGTTAATGCCTCCCAGCACAACTCATGTGTTTGAAGTCCATATATGTCAGCCTTCCAGAGCACAGCTGGAGGAAAGAGAAGAATGAATGGATCATATATGTGGGGGTGGAGTTGTGGAGTATATTCAACTCACATACAAAAAAAATCTGCGGTACTTCAGTATATTTCTTTCAGACATCTACTATGTATAATGTAACAAGTATAACAGCTATATGGCTGCCCCCAGGAAGTGAACTCTAGTCTACAACCATTTCCACATGAGTTTCTTCAGTTATTTGGACTGATTGCCTTTACCATAGGAATCTGGTGTTGTGACACTGATATTCAAAGAAAGCATCAGCAAGAAGGGTAGTTAATATAGAAAGGTAGAGAAAGAATTGTTATTAGACCAAATCTGGCAGTGTTTATTTAACATATTCTAAGAATATAGAAAGCATATTCTAACTGGCACACTCATATACTCAAGTCACTTGGCAAGAAAATCCCTAATACGATAAATTTATCCTGAAAAGAGGAAATATTTGAATTAGAAACTCCTTATGCCATTTATGGAATCATAAAGCAAGTTATTTTCTATATGGATGGTCTGTACTAGTCAAATTTATAAAGTTGTTCTAGTCTAGCACTGTCCAATAGAAATATACTGTCATGTGCAACATTAAATTTTCTATATGCCTCATTGAAAAAGAATGCACATTAAATTGTAATAATTAATATGCCCTGATATATCCAAAATCATTTTAACATATAATGAATAGAAAAGGATTACTGAAATAATTTCATTCTTTATTGTGTGTTCACTGTCTTTGAAGTCCAGTGTTTATTTTTCACTTACAGCACATTTCGATTAGGACAAGACACATTTCAAGTGTTCATCTGGCTCTAGCTTGTCAAATTGTTTGAGACAGTTACAGTCTATTTACGAATTTTATTTCTCAATGTAAATTTTAACCTGTGTACCTATAAAGGTCTTGAATGTTTCATTGTTGCTAATCTCCCTGACTTTAATATAATATGGGTCAAAGATAATATGGAGCTTCTAGGCATGTGAAGTTGACAGTCAGACCTTATTACCTAATAACTCCCTGTAAAGATCTACTATTTCTTTCTCATCAGCAATTATTATATCTCATCACCTTGAATGTGGGGGTTATCATTTCTCTTCAGTTAGTCTCTGAAATTATTTTTGAACTTATTTACATTTATTAGAGGTCATTAGTCAAATAGGGTTAAAGAACTGCTGACCATTTTTTCCAAATTCTATGAAAAATACTCTAGGATCTTCTTTACACAGTTTTTATTCACCATGCTACATCTTTAAAAGTGTTTTGGAGTTGCTCCAGCTGTCTCTTTGACCATTACAAATTGTTTTATAAACTCAGAATAAATACTTAAATCTCTGCTATCATTGGTTGAAACCATCCCTGCAGGTAGTCTTTCACTGCTTTCTTTATTTAACATTACCACAAAAGGGAAAAGGCTACATCTTCTCTACTAGCCTCCTCCTCCTTGCCTTGAAGTAGTTTGCTTGCTGTCACTGATCCTCAGCAAAATCCAGCCTGTTTAAATTAAAGTACATGCATTATCTAAATTCTTTTTGTGAATAGCCTCCCCTTCACGTGCTGGAATGTCATTCCTGGTACTTTATTTGCTGCTTTAATAAATGGACTATTTTCTAAGATGTTGTTGAAACGAAAACACTAACAACAAAAAAGTTCTGTTAGGAAAAAGAACCCCCTAGTAATTCTTGCTTTACAGTCCATTGCTTCCCATAATCAGTAAACTGTGGAGTTCACTAAAAGCAATTTAGACTAACGGTTTGTTAACAGGCAATCTAAATAAGGTGCCATTATGGAATAATGCAAACTGCTCTTATTTCCTGTTCATTAACTGGAGGAAATCTTGCAGAGATTTGGAAGCAAACCTGTGGAAACATTGCATAGGCTTTTCTCAGACAGCCTGCTGTCTGTGGTGAGTGAACTAGGTTTCCACACAGTGGGAATGCTTTTGCTACAAGGTGAGGGCTGACGCACGCTATGAATCACCGGATCTGCAATCCAAAGAGCTTAATAGATCCTGCTTTGGTGACCTCATAATTATTGATAATAATTCAAGACAAACATATAAATATATTAAAATCTTGGCCATATCTAGCGAGTGATAAAATTGTAATAAACATGGACCCCAATTACCCAAAATTATATCATTTGATGGGGACATAAAATCAAATACTTGGTGAATAAAATCCTACAGATATTCTTAGAAAGCTACAGAATGTCAGAGGAGATGAAGACTGTAAACAATAGACCATATATTAAGATTATTCACTGAATTCTTAGCAATTTAGGCAAATGGAATAAATCAATTATTTGCCTATGCACTCACATGAAAAGAGGGAATTTATTTTCATGTTTTAGACATGATCAGCTGTGTATGCAAACAAGGACAAAGTATTTTGATGTACTGTGAGCCACATAATTAAAAAGAAAAGTTTCTCAACGTGGTCCTACTCATTTAATATAAAATATAATTGAAACTAAACAATTATTAGAAATATATAAACTTTTACAGGAAATTCAATCATTTCTTAGATGAAAACATAGTCAATATTATGGTACCATGCTGTTATCATGCTGGCATGTTTTTCTTACAAGAGTGAAACCAGAATCTCTATGCAGTCCATTACTTTTTCCTGACAAATTGATAGTTTTATTTATTAACCATACCTTCTTCTTTCTTGTCTCTCTAGGAATTCTGATTGGGAGGAAGAGGTCTCTCAAGTAATCAGAACTGCACGGGAGTTTCTTTTACTTTTCTAAATAAATATTAAGGGTTTATTCCAGTCATGTGTTGGGGATGGGAGAATTTTATTAATCAGGCTTCTCCAAAGACACAGAACTGTAAAAGATTTACTAACTGGCAATATTTTGGGCTTACTTTTTTGAGGAAGTTTGGGTCTACAGAGAGGTTCAGCTATGGCGGGGGGGCAGCATTTGTGTGGGGTATCATGGGTGGTATGCACACGGTTGGGAGGGAGTTCTCCAGGGCATGTATACAGGGTATATAGAAAGGTTTGGATATTTTCATAGTTGTTTCAGTTGGAAATGATAGATGAGAGAATGCTGAATTCCTGACAAGGGGAGCTCTATCACATTCCCCAATGGAACAACAACTATCCCCCAAGTGCAATGGCAAAGACCAATAAAGATGGATGGTCCAATGATAAGCTCTTGATACTGATGGCTCCGATTATGAGCCTGTGTGCCTGAAATATGAACTAGGCCTATAGATGTGGGGTGCCTAAGAGTTACCTCCTGGGAGCCTCCTTGTTGTTCAAATATGGCCACTCTCTAAGCCAAACTAAGCATGTAGATGCATTACCTTCCCCCCAGCATGGGACAAGACTCCCAGAGATGAGCCTCCCTGGCACTGAGGGATTACTACCAAGCACCAGCTGATGATGTAACTACAAAAAGACCATGAACAAAGAGGTCTTCTTAGACCGTCAGAATATCTCAGCCTACTAGTAATATCAGGTGTTCAAAACCGCTTTTTGACTTTGGATAAAAAGGGGGAAATGGAAAGGACAAGTGAGTTTATATGGATAAGAGTCTCCAAAAAAGAGTCAGGAGGTCATCAGGGCTGATGCTTATGCATGCCTCAGCAGGGTACCAGAGACAGCCAAGGTAGATGCACACCCAGTTGCTTGTTCTCCTGAGGGCTGAAGCAACCCACAGGTTCTTTGGTCAAGGGAGATGGCTCTGGAGTTCAGGGCCATGTCAGTTGGCCTTATTTTGGAGTTTGTGTTCCTGACTATGATGGAGTTGGACTCAGATATAACCTTTCTACACATGCCTCTTCTGTTACTTTTACCAGACCTGTGGTTGGCATTTGGGTTGGTGTATACTCAAGAAACCTGAATCTCTGAACTCTCCATGTGATGGCCAGGCCCTGGGCCTCAGCAGACTTGCAGCTACTACACTCTGGTTTCTTGGACTTACCCTGGCCAGCTGATAGGGAGGTGAAGAGGGTCAACCACCACACCAGGAAGCCAAGAGTGCCTATAGCTGCAAGCAGGAGAATTGCATCCATCATCCATGTGGAATCTAAGCCCCCTCTTGGTGTAGAGGGGGACTGGACATAGCCATCCCAGGTCCACAAGATGGAGGAATAGAGTATGGATTAGAGTGGACTTACTGGTGTTCTTCTGGGGAACTATTGTGAATAGTAAGGGAAGAAATTGTAATAGTGATGTGGAGAGGGTGGCCATGGTGGCTGCTGATGGTAGAGAGAGGGAAGAAGAGATATGTTGTGGGGGCATTTTCAGGATTTGGAGTTGTCCTAGGTGCTGCCACAGGGACAGATGCTAGATGTTGTGTGTCCTGTCATGGCCCACTGGGTGGACTGAGGGAGAGTGTGGACTACAATGTGGACCACTGTCCATGTGGTACAGCGGTTCTCCAGAATGTATTTGCCGGGTGCAGTGGATATGCCACAATGATGGAAAAATTTGTTGATGGGGGAAGGGTGGCATGAGTAGGGTGGGGGGTATATGGGGACCTCATATTTTTTGAGTGTAACATTTAAAAGAAAATAAAGAAAAAAAAGATTTACTAAGAGATTTATTATAAGGAATTGGCTCATGTGATTGTGGAGGCTGATAAAACCTTATTCTTTATGTCTGGTTGAAGACTGGAAATTTCAGAAATTGTGGTATTAAAGTCTTTAGTCTGGGTCCATAGGAGAGTCCTGGAGGGTGTAGCCTCAAGTGGAATTCCTTCTGATTTTTGAAACTCTAAGCTTTTGCTTTTGAGATCCCCAACTGATTGGATGAGTTTCACCCACATTGCTGAAAGTAATATCCGTTACTTAAAGCCAAATGATTGAAGATGCTAATTCCATCTATGAAACACCCCTACAGTAATAACTAGGCCAATGCCTGACCAAACAATTGGAGACTATAACCTAGCCAAGTTGATGCATACCTCATTGTTATTACCTACCAAGTTTGAGAGTCACTTGTGCTCACGCAAATGCAGGCATCTGGAGCTACTAGTGGCACCTGTGACTTATTTCTATTAACCAACTCTCCCATGAGAAGAGAGAAAGTTCTTCCTCTTTTGCTTCTAGCCTCTCCAAAGAGATGGGAGCCCCTTGATTTGGGATTTATCCATCTTCCTAGCTTTGCATAGGAACTCACCTAGACTGGGAGTTTGGTAGGGTATGCTCCAGGGTCAGAGTGGAAGGAATTGCCATCATATTCGGATATTGATTTTTTTTTTTCTGACTCCTGCATTTTGGCCACAAGGCTGTTTCATGGCGCCGATCTTTTTTCACATTTATAAAATTTTCCCCCCTGAGTCCCCTTTTGCTTCAGTTTGATGTTGTTTTTCAATTTTTTTCCTGAACTCCCAATCATAGATGTGTTCTGATTAATTATTCTTCTTGATGGCTAGCTCAATGTAGTTGGACATTGTATAAGAGTTCTGCAATGTTTAGACATGATGTTTATTTTCTGGTTTCACACAGAATTACTTAAAAAGGACATATATTCCAACTTAGCCAAAACATTTTGTGAAATAAAATTTTGGAAATAGAATATAGATATAAATGACTATTTAGATGAGAAATCTTTAGTAAAGTGTGTTTATCAAAACAAGTGCATATTCCTTTCATCATTTAAAATGTTTAGGTATTTCGTATATGAAAAAGTACTATAATTGCATAATAAAGCAATATTTTAGTTAATAATATAATTTACATGTATAGGAATCTACAAAGATTCACCTTACCAGATTGTAAAATCTATAAGTGTGGGTATAGGCTAGTCAGTGTGGCAATGAGTAATTTCTTTGGTAAGTAACATGATCATTATCATGAGAATGAAGTAAAAGCTAACTACTTTGAGAATTGTACAAAGAAACAATGTTATCAAATAGCATATGTAAATTAAAAGCTTACAGTTGTGAGGCTGTGAAAATGTCCAAATCAAGATATCAGCAAAGATGCTGTCTCAGTCGGCTGCAGGCTATCCTGGACTCCTGCAGAGTGGCAAGACACACATGGTAGGGAAGCAGATGTAGCTCAACAGATAGAGCATCTGCTTCCCATATAGGATGTTCAAGGGTTTGATATCCAGAGCCTCCTGGTTCTTGTGGTGAGCTGGCCCATGTGCAGTGCTGCTGTGTAAAAGGAGTGCTGGTCCACACAGGGATGCTCCCACATAAGGGTGTCCCCAGTGCAATGCGTGGACCCTGCACAAGGATAGCAACCCTGCCTGTAACCTCAGCCTGCCCAGGAGTGGTGCCACACACATGGAGAGCTGACGCAGCAAGATGATGCAACAAAAAGTGACACAGATCCCCAGTGCCACCTGATGAGAATACAAGTGGACACTGAAGAACACACAGTGAATGGACACAGAGAGCAGACAATGTGGGTGGGGGGGGGCAGGGAGGAGGGAGAATGAATCTTAAAAAAAAAAAAGACAATGATAACTCTCCAGTTGGGTCTCTGCCTTCTATTCCAGGCTTAATTACTCTCCAAACTCAGCTGTGGGCCATCCAGCAAATGGCTCATCTCTGTCTCCTCTGCCGAACCTCTTCTCTTCCATCCATTTGGGGTTTCTCTATCCCTGTTGCTGTCCTCTGTGTGTCTCTGCTTTCAGTCCTCCATTTACAACCGACTCCAGTGAAAGGACCAAGGCTCACCTTGGGTCATGTCTCACTGAAACAATCCAATCAAAGCCCCCAACGCCAACTGAATCAAAGGCTCCCACACTCACAGAAATGGGTTAACTTCAAGAACATGATCTTTTCTGGTATCCCAAAAGAAGCTTCAAACTGTCTCATCTATGAATTTCTATTGTTAGAATTACAATACTTAGTGGGCAAGAGTGTTACACTTTTTCAAAATTGTTTACAAACTTAATTCACATTATCTTTTTGGTTCCTTGATCAGTTTTGTTGCTCCTTTTAAGACTTTCCTAGCTCATTTCCTTTTCTTTCTTTCTTAAACTTTGTAAGTAAAACAATACTAAATATGTTATCCAATTGAGAATTAATGGTGCTGACTTTCTATTTGCACTATTTTTAGATATGCTTCAAGGTGAACTCTAATATTAGTTGTACAAGAGTAAAATGTTTTGAAAAATAACACCTTCAAGATTTTTATTTTCTTAGAACTAGCAGCACCTAATTTAAACCATTCAAAATAAATCATGAACAGAAGCAAAATATTCTATTTTGCTAAATTATATAATTTGTGCATTTTTACAGCTAAAATCTAACAAGTGTCTCATATTCTTTGAAAGCATTAAATACAGAGTCCTAGCCAATTTTCTTGCATGTGGACCATATTAAAGTTATTGAGAGGGTGTAGTTCCTTACTTAGTCCCTAATTAGAATTTTCACCAAACTATAGCAGAAAATAAAGCTCATAAATTCAGGGTTTTGACATCTTGTAATATTTGCTCATGGAAATGATCATATGAAAAACTATACCACCCAAGTAACTGCTGTAAAAAAATTTTTCAAATAAAGTTTGGAATCAAAATTAAAGGCAATTCTGTGGGGCTTCTTGGTGCTGTATAAATCTTGGTACCATCACACTGGAAGGTGAGTGGTTTTGGTTAATATTCAGAAACTCTACAAGCCTACGTGCAATCATCTGTTTCTACTAAGTTGTTTAAAGAACTTAGAATATTGTTTCCTCTTTTTAAAAAAATTATTGAAATGCATATAACAAACAAATTCTTGATATAGTTTTGCAAACTGAAATCACTACCACTGGCACCCTGATTAGGAAACACACATTACAAGTGCCTCCCAAACCACACTTGTGCTCACAGATTTTATAACTTCAAAAGTAAACCTTCCCATAACCCATAATCCATGGGAGCACAGATTCATAACGTTGTCTAAATAATGAATTCAAAGAATGTATGCCCTTTTGTGTCCATTGTTTCACAGTCCATTCCGTTATTGATGGACTTGTAGACCACATTCATATTATTGCTGGATAATATTTTGTATCTCCTATTTATCCATTCTATTATTTGGAGCATATGAGAATAGTATAAGTTATTTTAAATAGTGCTGCTATGCATATTCTTGTCCATGTGTTTGGAGACCAAATGGAAGAATTTCTGTTGGAAGTGACCCAGAAGTCACAGGACATGATTATGTTTCTCTTTAGTATAAACTGCTAAAACATTTGCAGAGGGATTGTCCTGATGCACACACTACCAACTCATGAAAGTTCCAACATTGTCAAACTCTATGTTACAGAATTTCAGTGTTTTCTGTTGCTCAAGTTAACAGAAATACTGAAGAGTTTTAAAGGAAGGTAGTCTCTCAATATTGTCACCTATCATCTCAAAATAACTTTAAAAGCAGTTTCTCATGAATAGCAATATAGTGAACACTATTTCTCAGTGTCAACTGCTATGAAAAAATTGAAGCAAAATCAAAAGGTAAAACTTAACTTAGCAAGAAAGCACAAGATATCTATATCTAGTTTATGTATTTTTGGAATAAACATTCAAATTAAAGATATAAAAGAGTTATATGTTTTGAACTTTACTGAAGTGCTTCTAGACCTGCAAGTAAACATATGAATTCCAAAAGTCAGTTAGGTGAACATGATTTTCTCACATCAGGTCCTTCCCCAAAGTACTTATAGCTTATGGTAGCCTACTCCCCTCCACTCCCCTGATTGATCATCACTCTCAACAAGTCGATTCATCTTTAGGGAGTGATTTGAACAAAAATGACCTATGGCATTTAATTTCATCCATTTTTTTAATGTGATTTTTTCCCTTTCAAATACTCTTTTTTTCAATTCTTTTTGTCATATATAAAGTGATCTTTTTAAACTACTATCTCTTCCTTTCACGTCCATTACATCATACAATGAAGATCTATACAAGTGCAATTCAGGATAATAGTAATTTAAGCAATATTGAAATTTCTGGCCAACAAGAATAGACTATCTTGGGCTTTATAAACAGCACATCTTAAAGATATTAATAACAGTTTTAAAGTCATTTTATTGCTTAAAAATATTCATCAGCTACTTGTTGTTTGCAATATCTCCCTGCATAACATTTATTCAGCTATCAAAATTTGGTTCATGTCAATACTCAGGTTAACTCAGCTCTTCTTTGGAGCATCTGCAAACTTTCAGACAAATTTTTATTTTATGTGGCATACTGCATCCTGTTATCACCTTTCAAAGTGGATGGGACTTAGAATCTTCAAAATTCACACTTCCAATTCAATTCAGATTTTTAAGAAGCTATTTATAATGATCTATTTTAATTAAGAATCGAGCAAGTTACTAAATAAAAGACAAGGAATATGAGAGGGAAATTGACTTGCATTTTTAAAAAAATTTTTTTTATTGACTTTGTAATAATATTACATTAAAAATATATATATGAGGTCCCATTCAGCCCCACCACCCCATCCCACCTCTCCCCCCCCAGCAACACTCGTTCCCATCATCATGACACATCCATTGCAGTTGGTAAATACATCTTTGGGCACCTCTGCACCTCATGGTCAATGGTCCACATCATGGCCCATACTCTCCCCCATTCCATCCAGTGGGCCCTGTGAGGATTTACAATGTCCGGTGATTGCCCCTGAAGCACCATCCAGGGCAGCTCCATTGCATTTTTATATTTTACTAAACATATATTCTGTTTTCTATATTGAACTTGCATACTGAAATTATTTTGAATTAAGGAAAAGGTATAATACTATTTTAAATATATTTATTTTGATAATACCTCTCTTTTTGATTGTCAAATAACTGCTTTTATTATATAAGGGTCTAAAGAACATTTAAAAATTTAAATTTAAAAATTTATACCAGTAAATTTCACATTAAGACAAAAACTGATTATTTCTAAACTGAATTGTTGAATCCATCATATTGCATACCCAATGTCTTAAAAATGAGACTATTCTTAAACCTAAATTGGTAACCAACTACGAATTTTCTTGAATTTTTATGAATATCAATAGGAGATTATGTAGATGATTATTTAGGAAAAGTTACCCAAAATTATCTATTAGATTCTTTCATTTCTATCAAGTTACTGAGGTTAATCTGTGATCTCTTACTTAGAGATTTTTAAAAATTATCTTTTTATTGTGGTAACATGTGTACAATTGAAAAAATCCACATATTTAATTTATGAAAGCATCATCAGCATGTACTGGAAATGATTAATAGAATATATCTGTTTCTATTAAAATCATGAAGTTTTTCAGATCTCCACATATTGCAGATAAAGAGAAAAAGAACAAGAAAAATGTATGAATATATTTATATTCTATAAAAACACAGGTGTTATCTGTTGCCAAAAATTACATCACTGATGTGGTTGTAAGGTACTCAGAGTCATGTTATAACTTCTGCATTCTCAGACAGTTAGATATGCCTTAAACAGCTTTGAAATTTTTTAGAGTAGTAGAAGCAAGGATTAAGACTGTTCTATATTTATGTGTAATATTCTAACGCAAAATAGTCTTAAATATTTTTATTAGTCCTTAGAAATTTTCTAAGTAGAGATTTTTATAGTCATGAAATTATTTATAACTGTAGATTTTCCCCTAAGTTTTACCTGGTTGACCTTTTTTTTGTTTAATAATGTTTTACAAAATATTTTGTATTTTTTTTGTCCCTAGAAGAGTGTTTATGTATGACAACAAAGCTAACTTCCTGAAAAGACAGTCCTCATCTAAGAGGATCCCATAAAATTTCAAGGAAATTTCAATGAAAATCACAGTTTCATTGAAAACAAATGGGTATTTTGTTTCCTTATGTTTGGATCCTATTTTCTCTAATATTTAGTAATGAAGAGTCATCTGTCAAATATAAAACACATAGGGAATGGCTATTAGTCACAAGATGGATCTGATTTTCTATACAGCCAGAAAGTTTTAAAATGTAACGAGTTCTTTAAGAATTCACAACAATAAAAATTTTACATACTTCCAGTAAGTTTCCTTTTACCAAGAGAATTTTTTATTGGTGAATTAATTAGAGATTGAACAATGTGTCAATAAGTTGCTTGATCTAATAATTTATATATCTATAAATACCATGTAGTGGAAGAAATACATTACAATATATATATTTCTATTGATCTTATAATCAGGTGATTGTTTTACAAATTTTTATCTGGATATATAATATATTAAAATAATTATTTACAGATATTTTTAAATTGTAGTGACTAGGCAATGGATATATTAAAAATAGAGTTGAATTTTGTGTCATAAGACATAGGATCAAATTTACATATCACATAATCACTTCCTGATTATGTTTCTTGACCTTAGGTGATCCTTCAGTCTAAAGTAATAAATTTTAGTAAACTGCCAAAATATTCAGAATGCTGTTTTGCGTAAAGCAATTTTTCAATATTATGAAAATGCATTAATTGGCATTATGTTAGATGGTTGGATGGTTGGATATTTACTTTAATTGAAGTTAACATAAATTTTCACTGTAAGAATTCTTGAAAAAATTTTGGTGAAATCAATTTTTTGTTGTTTTACTTCAAATTTGTCATTCATCCTTGCATAGACAACTGTGAGAGAAATGACCATCTATAATGGAAAATGGCTAATTATATTTGAACTATATTCTCATAGTTGACGCTGAAGTGATTTTTCATATAAAACATTTTTGACATTTTTACATATGTCAATAAATGGGTCATTTTTTAAATAGGCCATTACAAGGGTCATTTAAAAACTATTATTTTTAAAGCAGCTCTCAATTACATAAATATTGCATAGAAAATATAGGGGATTCCCATATATCTCACTGCTCTCCCACCCACACTTTCCCCATTAACAACATCTTTCCTTAATGTGGTACATTTGTTACAATTGATGAGATCATATGTAAGCATTGCTACAAACCATGATATATAGTTTACATTATGGTTTACATTTTGTATTGCACAATTTATAGGTTTTGACAAAATATATAATGGCCTGTATCTGTCATTGAAAAGTCATGCAGAAAAATTCCTATGTCCCCAATATACCCATGTTACATCTATTTTTCCCTTCCCTCCCTGAGAAACTCTGATGGCCACTGCCTTTATAGCAATGTTACAAGTTCTTCCATTACTTGAATAAGAAGTCTACCTTAGTTCAAAGATGCATTCCTCCTTATGTTTGTCCATTCCTTGATCTTAAGAATTTGGGGATGGTGATGCCTACTCTGCTTCTGGTTGAGAGGGGTTTAGATCCCATGGGGCAGATGGGTGGAACTGTCTTGCTTGAGGTTGTAGATACTCTCTGTTTTGAGGGATGGGAGTTGTCTATTATCATCCTTTTGTTAGTTGTCCTGAGTGAGTCTTATGAATTGGAGGATAGGTATTGGCTGCAATGCTACCACTACTGAGATTTAGGAATCAATCAGTATATGAATAGCCAGAAGGTTTAAGTCTCTGGGACAGTATGTAACAGGTATAGTGCTAAGTTTAGGTTCAAATAAAAGGGGCATAAGAACCATGTGTAGGAAAATTATAAATGAGTTCAACTCTGATACACTGGGGGGATAGGTTATCATATATTCTAAGGTACGGCCCACTGACAGGGTGCCAATTTTCTGGGGTAGTGTGCCCTACCTAGAGTGTCCAGATGTCTCTAGAACCCTCATAAGCCCCACTGCTTGAGGCACTGTTTACTATGGCAATCAATGTGATCCTCCTAAGATGCACATAAGATTAACATCTGGCATAAACTCCCACTTCACTTTGAAATCTTAGCCATAAAAAGTCATTTGTATTTAATATTTATCTCTTTTGGTCAAGATATTTTTCCAAATGCATCACTAGTTGGCACTTGGTAAAAATCCCTCAGTGCTAGGGAGGCTTATCCCTAGGAGTTATGACACACACTGCAGGGAAGGCAGTGAGTTAATATGCTGAGTTTGGCTTAGAGAGAGCCACATTAGAGCAACAATGTATTTTTCAGGAGGTAACTCTTAGGCTATATATAATACTAGAAAAGATGGATAAGTACTACCATCATTATCAATAAAGGCCTGGCAAATTGGTCTGTCCTCCTTTGCTAGGCACTGCTCACATACTCTGGGGATTCTTGCTACTTTATTAGTGAATATAGCAGAACTCCCCAGGATGGAAATGCAATATTTTTCAGCTACTGTGTGGATATTCAACCCTTGAGACAATACCCCATGGCCACTTGAATACAGTCATATTCCATAGAGGCACACCCCAGGTACACCCCTCCCCACACCTACCCTCACTACCAATATCTCAAAACAGCGATCTTCCCCTGCCACAGTAGCAACTCTTCTTTAATCCAAAACCTCCCCCAAAACAAGGCAAAATAAATAAAAATAATAAAAACTACAAACTACAAAATAAAAATAAATATATATAATTTTTTAAAAAAATTTGCATTGTGGCTTTCATTCACATAATATCTGTTATCTTTTATGTATAGTAACAATTTCTTCTGTATATTCCCCCAGGGTCTTATTTTTTCACTTTATTTTCAAAGTTTAGGTAACAGAAAAGTCGCATAGAAAATATAGGGGATTCCCATATACCCTCCCCTCCCCTCTCACATTTACCCTTATTAATAACAACCTGCATGAGTACAGTACATTTATTACAATTCATGAACAAATACTGTAGCACTGTCACTAACAATGGCAATGACTTACATTATGGTTCACGTTCTGTACCATAAGCTTTTATAAGTTCTAACAAATTGCGTAATGACATGCATTCATCACTGCAATATCATGCAGAACAATTCCAATGCCCTAAAAATGCCCCATGCTTCATCCACTCTTCCTTCCCCCTCACCTTGGAAACAATGGTAAATACTAAGTTGCAATTTTTAAAGTATAAGGTTCATAGTTACATGCATTAATGTGGAGGGCTTGACGTATTTGTCCATCTTCTTTTGATAGGCATTGCCTATGTTCTTGAGACACTCTTGCCCCTCTATTTGAGAACCTAACAGGACTCCCCAGGATAGGAGTTTAATGTTTTCTTGTTTATGATGTGGGTCTGCACCCACTGAGATAACACACTATGATAAGATGAACACTCATATTCCATAAAGGCATGTTCCTGGTTCACTCTTTCCTATGTATCCCCACCTTCGCAATGCCCTGCACCAAAAGCCCTTTCCTGCCATATTGCTAAAAGAATATTCCCACCATTGTAGTTTTAATCCCAGACCTACAACTCCCCAGATTTCACATGTTCCTTCTTCCAACCCTTCACCAGGCTATTCCATGGATAGTCCAACACTACCCCCCTTCCCTTCTCACCTTGCATTCCTGCACCACCAACCCCACTCATACCCCTGCACCACTATCATGCCCATCCATTGCCTATTTTGAGCATGAGCCCCGACAATCTACTCCTTTTCTGTCTCCTTATAACATATCTTCCAGACTCTAGTTCTGTGAGCCTGCTCAATTTGCTTAGGCTGTATTAGTGATGTCATGTAATACTTGCCCTTTAGTGACTGGGGCTTGTGTCACTCACCATAAAGTCTTCAAGATTCATCCATGTTGACACTTCATTGCTTCTGACAGGTGAGTAATATTCAACTGCATGTATATAGCACAATTTGCCTGCCCTTTCATCTGTTGATGGACCCTTGGATTGCAAACAACTTTTGACAATAGTGAATAATGCTGCTATGAACATTGGTGTGCATGTGTCTGTTCATTTCCCTGCTTTCAATTCTTCTGAGTATATCCAGCAATGGGATTTCTGGATCATGGAGCAGTTCTATAGTTATCTTCCTAAGGAATCACCAAACTGTCCTCCACAGTGATTGCACTGTTCTTTATTCCCACCAGTAGTGGATGAGGGTTCCCTTTCATCCTCTCTAACACTTGCAGTTCTCTATTTTTTTAATAGCCGCCATTCTAATAGGTGTAAAATGATATCTCATTGTAATTTTGTTTTGCATTTCTCTAATAGCTAGTGATGTTGAGCATTTTTTCATATGCTTTTTAGCCATTTGTATTTCCTCTTTGGAAAAGTTTCTATTCATGTCTCTTGCCTATTTTTTAAGTGAATTGTTTGTTCTTTTATTTTCAAGATGTAGGATTTCTTTATATATGGTGAACATTAGGCCATTATCAGATAAAGGCTTACAAATATTTTCTCCCATTGAGTAGACTGCCTTTTCATTTTCTTGACACACTGCTTTGAAGCATAAAAGTTCTTTATTTTGAGGAGGTCCCACTTACCTATTTTTTCTTTCATTCATCGCACTTTTTGTGTAAAGTTTATGAAACAATTTCCTATTACAAGATCTTATAGATGCTTCCCTACATCGCCTAGGAACTTTATGGTCTTGGCTCTTATACTTAGATCTTTGAACGATTTTGTGTTAACTTTTTATAACATGTGAGATGGTGATTTTCTCTCATTCTTTTGGATAAGGATATCCAGTTCTCCCAGTACCATTTGTTGAAAAAGCAATTCTGTCCCAGTTGAGTGGGCTTGGTATTCTTGCTGAATATCAGTTTTTTTTTTTACTGTATCTGTGAGGGTCTGCATCAGAATTCTCAGTTTTGTTCCATTGGACACTATGTCTATTCTTGTGCCAATACCATGCATTTTTTGGGGTTTTTTTTACATTTCATAATGAGCACTTCACAGAATTTATTAGAGATATGCCTTTTTCCCAAGCTCTATATCAGTGTAAGTTTCTTTTTGTATGTGTGTGTGTTTATTTATTTATTTTTCTTTATTTTCTTTTAAATGTTACGTTAAAAAAAAATGAGGTCCCCATTTACCGCCCCCCACCCTCCCCCATCAACAATTTCTTCCATCATTGTGGCACATCCAATGTACCCAGCGAATACATTCTGGAGCACCGCTGCACCATGTGGACAGTGGTCCACATGGTAATCCACACTCTCCCCCAGTCCACCCAGTGGGCCATGACAGGACGCACAACATCCAGCATCCATCCCTGCAGCACCATCTAGGACAACTCCAAATCCTGAAAATGCCCCCACAACATATCTCTTCTTCCCTCTCTCAACTATCAGCAGCCACTGTGGCCACCCTCTCCACATCACTACTACAATTTCTTCCCTTGCTAATCACACTAGTTCCCCAGCAGAACACCAGTAAGTCCATTCTAATCCATACTCTTTTCCTCCATCTTGTGGACCTGGGATGGCTACATCCAGTCCCCCTCTACATCAAGAGGAGGCTTAGATTCCACATGGATGATGGATTCAATTCTCCTGCTTGCAACTGTAGGCACTCTTGGCTCCCTGGTGTGGTGGTTGACCCTCTGTCCAAGAACCATAAGTCCAAGAAACCAGAGGGTAGGAGCTGCAAGTCTGCTGAGGCCCAGGGCCTGGCCATCACATGGACAGTTCAGAGATTCAGGTCTCCTGAGTATACACCAACCCAAATGCCAAGTTTTGATCACTGAAGCTTTACAGTATGCTTTAAAGTCAGGTAGTGTGATCCCTCCAATTTTGTTTCTCTTTTCATTATGTTTCAGCTATTTGGACCTCTTACTGTTCCAAATAATTTCCATAATTAGCTTTTACAATTCATTAAAAAATGCTGTTGTAATTTTTATTGTGATTGCATTAAATTTGTAAATAAATGTAAGACAGACATTTTAATGATGTTTAGTCTTCCAATTCATGAACATGGAATATTCTTCAATATATTTAGGTCTTCTTCAATTTCTTTTATCAATGCTATGTAGTTTTCTGTGTACAAGACCTCTGTATCTTTATTTAAGTTTATTCTTGGATATTTTATTCCTTTAGTTGCTATTATAAATAGAAAATTTTTTTCTTGATTTCCTCCTCAGATTGCTAATTATTGGTGTTCAGAAATGATTTTTGTGCATTGATCTTATATTCTGCCAGTTTATTGAACTCATTTCTCAACTCTAGAAGCTTTATTGTAGATTTCTCAGGACTTTCTATGTATAGGATCATGTCATCTGCAAATAGTGAAATATTTACTTCTTCCTTTTCAGTTTGGATGACTTTATATATTTTTCTTGCTTAAGTGCTCGAGCAAGTACTTCTAATGCAATGTTGAGTAAAAGCAGTGATCGTGGGCCACCTTGTCTCATTCCAGATTTTAGAGGGACATTTCACCATTGAATATGATATTAGCTGTGGGTTTTTCATATATACTCTTTATCACATTGAGGAAGTTTCCTTCTACTCCCATCTTTTGAAGTGTTTTTATCAGGAAAAGGTGCTGTATTTTGTTGAATGTTTTTTCTGCATGTGATTTTTTTTTCTTTCAATCTGTTTATGTGGTGTATTACATCGATTGATTTTTTTAATGTTGAAACATTCTTGCATTCCAAGGATGAAACCCACTTGATCATGGTCTATAATTCATCTGATACATTGTTGAACATGTTTAGTAAGTGTTTTTTCAGGATGTTAGCATCCAAGTTCATTAGAGAGATTGGTCTGTGTTTTCTTTTCTTGTGGCATCTTTATATGCCTTTGGTATTAGGCTGATGTTGGCATCATAGAATGATTTAGGCAATGTTCCCTCTACTTCTATTTTTTGGAAGACTTTAGACAGTATTGGCATTAATTCTTTCCAGATTTATTGGCTGAATTCACCTGAGAAGCCATCTGGTCCTGGGTTCTTAGTTGCTATGTTTTTTATTTGTTGGCTTGTTTGTTTTTTAAGATTTATTTTATTTATTTACCCCCCTTGCTGATTGCTCACTGTCTGCTCTCTGTGTCCATTTGCTGCACGTTCTTCTGTGTCTGCCCATCTCCCTTTGTTGTGTCATCTTACTTTGTCAGCTCTCTGTACTTTTGGGCACGGGTTGTCAGCTCTCCACAGGTGTAGGTCATCAGCTCTCCATGGGCATGGGCTGTCAGCTCTCTGTGGGTGTGGGACAGCTTGCCTTCACAAGGAGGAACTGAGAAGCAAACCCAGGGCCTCTCATATAGTAGATAGGAGTCCAATCAACTGAGCCACATTCACTTCTCATTGCTAGGCTTTTGATGACTAATTCAATATTGTTACTTGTGATTGGTCTCTTGCATTCATTAATTTTGTCTTTCATCTAAAGTAGGCTGCTTGTGTATTACTAGAAATTTGTCCATTTCATCTAAGCTATCCATCTTATTGGCATATAGCTTTTCAATGTATCCTCTTTTGATTCTTCACTTCTGTGGATCAATTTTTATTTTATGTATTTGCATCTTCTCTTTTTTTTTTGTTAGTCTAGCTAAGGGTTTGCCAATTTTATTAATCTTCTGAAAGAACCAGCTTTTGGTTTTGTTAATTTTTTCTAGTTTTCTTTTTTTTAAATTCTGTTTCATTTAGCTCTTCTCTAATCTTTGTTATTTCCTTCTTTTTGTTTGCTTTGGGATGAGTTTGTTGTTATTTTTCTAGTTTCTTCAGGTGTACAGTTAGGTCTTCAATTTTAGCTCTTTCTTCCTTTTTAATATAGGTCTTTATGGCTATAAGTTTCCTTCTCAGCATTGGTTTTGCTGCACACCATAGGTTTTCATATATTGTGTTGTCATTTTCAGTCATTTCAAGGTAGCTCCTGATTTCTTTTGCAATTTCCTCCTTGATCAACTGATTGTCTAATAGTTTGTTGTTTAATTTCCATATCTTTGTGCCCATTCTGGTTCTCTGCTCCTTGTTATTTTCTGACTTCTTTTCATTGTCATCATAGAAAATACTTTGTATAATTTCAGTCTTTCTGAATTCATTGAGAGTTGTTCTGCAACCTAGCATATGGTCTATCTTGGAGAATAATCCATGTGTGTTTGAGGAGATTGTATATCCTGCTGTATTTGTATTTGGGCATAATGTTCTGTATAGATCTATTGGTCTAGATCCTCTACCATATTATTCAAGGTCTCTGTTTCTTTACTGATTCTCTGTTGAGGTATTCTTTCTAATGGTGATAATAGTGTATTAAAAAACACACACACCACTATAATTGTAGAGGCATCTATTTCTCCACTTAATTTTTCCAAAGTTTGCCTCATGTGTTTTGGGGCACCTTGGAGAGGTGCATAAATGTTTATGATTGTTCTTTTGAGACCACAGTTTTCTATTTTTTTTCTTCCCTTTTAAATTTCCCAAATTTCTTCCTCCCTCATCAATTTTCTCCCTTTTTTAATTGCCTTGATACAAAAGTAGTACAGCATATATTTTCCAAAGATCCAACATATAACTTATTTTTGTCAACATGAAAAACCTATTTACCTACTTTTTATTGACACAAACAAAGAAGCTATACAATACTTTCTTCCTTGCTGTCCATCCCATGCACTAAGCCTTATTTTCAGTGTTTTAATAAGTGAATGATCCAGTTAAATTAACACAGGTTTAATGCAAAACTGCAGATAAAGCAATACATTTATTATTAGCTATGATACCTTCACAAGTCTTTCTATCAAATAAATGTAAATGAACATACATATCTTGGGTTATATTTTTATCTTGATTTTCCAGATTTTTATTGGTTATTCAATTGCTGGTTTCCTTTTTACAGTCCTGTAGGCCCAGAATAATTTGTACTTTTCCCTTGATTTCCTACATAAAAGCATTGTTTAGGAATGAAGTTTGACTTTGTAATAAGTTATTAATGAAATACACTGCTGATGTAGAAGGAGTGCTATGAAGTTGATGTTGTTTTTTTCAATTATAATAGTCAATTATTTTATTACTATAATGTCTGTTTATATGCAATAATGAAGATAGGGTACACAAAGCTTTGGTAAACAGAGATAAACACCTACTCTAATATAACTTATTCTTCGTGTTCTCCCTGTAATTAGGATTGTTTCAGTATTTGAATGCACACGACTTCTTCCAGCTTTCACATTCTTGGCCTATTTAAGGTATTGCTTTTGGTTGTTACATCCCCTACTGTGACTTTAAAAATGATTTGAAAAGTCTGTTGTTTAAAACTTTCATGCAGATGTTACTTTTACCACCACAGTCAGCATGGCTCCTGTGTGTTTGACTTTCAAAATCCCTGCTAAGTTCCTTGCTGAGATCAGAAATACTTTGTTTATTAAATCTGTATCTTTACATAGTGTGTGGGGTCTAGAATGAAATACAAGTAATACCAGCTTTGTGAAAGACCCAAGGGAATATATGCCTACTTAATCTTTCAACCAACACCTTTTCCCAGTAACCAAGACATATGCCTAGAGTTCTGTAATGAGCAAGTAGTATTTTGACTTTCATCACTGTCATGTTGGTTTATACACTGTCATGAATTTCCACATAATACTCTTGTTATTTCACTTACAGAACACCACAAATTCCTATATCACTTATAGAATATAACGAATCCTTAATTTTGTTGAATATGTTTGTTGAAGTCTAACTTTTCTCTACTTTTATCACTAATAGTATTCATGTCTCTTATTGGCATAATTTAATGATGTTAAACTGACCTGTGATTAATTTAAAGCTTTGCATATTTAATGTAAGTCATGATTTCAGTATAAATTACTCATATAGATATTTAATGCCAGTCATATACTAATTCAGACCCTTTGATCTTCATTAGAGTAATTCAATTTCCTGATCATGAATATAGTGAAAAGAAAATGCTAATATTATCATCATTATGTGATTTCAAAGCCTGGAGCAAAACTCATTGTGATCACTGAGGTCAATGTATATAAATGGGTAATTACATCAAGACCCTGTATTCATTAATTCCTGGTGATTGAGATGCTCCTAATTAAGTCATATTTCCTTTAAAAAGGTAGACACAACATTATCATTATAAGAAGTACTAGGAAAGGGAAAAAATAAAAATTTTGATAAAAGCTTACGTTTAAAATCAACATGTTAGAAAATTAATTGATACCCTTTTAAATATCTCATAAGTCAAAGAAGGCCTCATAAAGGCGATTAGCAAATATATTGAACTTAATACTATTTAATAACAATATTTCAAATTTGGGGATGTAATGAAAGAAGTGCTAAGAGGTTTTTTTTTGTTTTAAATATTTTACTTTATAAATAGTTTACAATCAATGATCAGAAATTCCAATTTAAGAAGCTTGCTAAATACACAATCCAAATAATGCAAAAAATGAGCAAAATCAGAATAAGTAAGGAAATAAAAAATATATGAAAAGATAAAATAGAAGAGAAAAGAGATAAGCAATGGGGAAAATTAACCAAGCCAAAAGCTGGTTATTTGACAATTTTTTAAAAAATGAAAAACCATTGGCAGGAATGATAATGAATTAGGGAAAATTACAAGTTACCATTAAGAAATAATCTAAAATAATGGTTGCCACCTGAGATATTATAGACCTTTAAAGGATAATACAGGGATTTCTTTTTTTTTTTTAAGATTTATTTATTTATTTAATTCCCCCCCCTCCCCTGGTTGTCTGTTCTTGGTGTCTATTTGCTGCGTCTTATTTCTTTGTCCGCTTCTGTTGTCGTCAGCGGCACAGAAAGTGTGGGCGGTGCCATTCCTCGGCAGGTTGCTCTTTCTTTTCACGCTGGGCGGCTTTTCCTCACGGGCGCACTCCTTGCGCGTGGGGCTGCCCCACGCGGGGTAAACCCTTGCGTGGCACGGCACTCCTTGCGCGCATCAGCGCTGCGCATGGCCAGCTCCACACGGGTCAAGGAGGCCCGGGGCTTGAACCGCAGACCTCCCATATGGTAGACGGACGCCCTAACCACTGGGCCAAAGTCTGTTTCCCTACAGGGATTTCTTGAACAATATTATGACAACATTGACATTTTAGATAAAATATGGACAATAATTAAAAAAAAAACTTACTATAACTGACACAGTATGAAATAGAAAATTTGAATATCCCTATATGTATTTAAGAGGTTATGTGACAGATGAAGCAAAGATCATGGGAAGCCAGCCCCATAACGCCATAGTCTTTGGGGAGAAAGCACTATCTTGGTGATGTCTTGATTTAGACATTTTCCCAGCCTCAAATCTATGAGCAAATAAATTCCCATTGTTTAACCCGGCTGGTTTCATGCTATTTGCCTAAGTTCCCTAAGAAATGAAAACAGTCTCTCATAGATTTTGATATTAGAGCTTTCTTTTTCTTAAGAACGTATTAAAATGTATTTCTTTTTCCTCTGTTTTTTGAATGGTTTTATGTAACTTTAAGTCCAGTTTTCATTTTATGTTGACTCAATTTTCATATAAAGAAAAATAATTTATTAAGGTTGAGTATATTGTCCAAGTCCATCCATTTTACAACAATATGGACCCAGCAATTGGACCCAAGTGTTTCTCAGCCAAAAATCCATGCCACAATATCCAAATTAAGGGACTTTTTTTAACTTACAGGTGAATTTATTAAAAATACTTTAAAAATATTTATTTGAGTGCCCATATTATGACACTGTTTTTTTTTTTATTTTAAATTCAAATATAAAGTTTTTAATGAAAAGTATACTCTATCCTCATCCTGGTCCATATTTTCTACAATCCCTCTTCCCAGAGATAGTTGATCCATTTATAAACATATATGTATACATAAAAGATAAATCATACGGTTCTCGATTTTGCTTTTATGGTTAACAATATATCTTAATATGTATTTTAGTAGTATATTGTATAAATCTTAAGGTTTATTTTAAAATAAAACATCTCCAGTTGATATTCATTGTGATTACTCTCACATATTTGATATCATAAACAGTGATAAAATGGATATCCTCTTATTCTCTCTCTATATATATGTGTGTACACAAATGAGTACTTCTTTTAGAATTGCTTTGCAGTTTGTTATTATCAAAATGCCTTCTCAAGACATTATACTATTTGGTATCTCCAAAAAATATGTGTGAGAATTTCTGCTTTTCCACCTCTGAAATGTAATATTTTCAAATTTATTCACTGCAGTTTTAGTTTGCTGTTTCCTTCAATTTAATATGTGAGACATTTTCATTTTGTGAATGGAAAACCCCAAATTCCTGTTTCCTTATTAGGGAATTCTTTATGTATTTTGCCCATTTTATATTCTGTTGTTGATATTTTCTAATTTTCATGCTCGATATTTTAACTATATTTTGCTGGTTAATAGTCCTCATTATTATAAATATATTTTTCAGTCAGTTTTTTGGATTTTTTAATATATTCAAACATCTCCACATGGGCCATCTCTGCTCAGGCCAGCTCTCTGTGCACATCAGCTTGCCTTCACCAGGAGATCCTGGTAATCAAAACCTGGACCTCCCAAATGGTAGACGGGACCCCAATTGCTTGAGCCACATCTGCTTCCCCCTTTTATATCCTTTTATGCTTTCTTTACTTACATTTAACTCTTTAGTCTTCTAAATTTTATTTTAATTTAAGGAATGAGTGAGTCAAACTTACTTCTTGTGATTAAAAAGTTACCCCTATGCCATTTCTATGTTATTTCAAATCGTATATTTTATATTTTATTTTTAATCTGTATATTATCTGGGTCTGTTTCCTGTCTCTGTTCCCATGACTCCCACTTTTGCACTGGTATCAAGCAATTTAAGTTATTTTAGTTTAATAATATTTAATCAAATAGAGCATATTGTCCCATTATTTGTTCCCCTAATCTTCTTTCCCTCATAACTATTTCTAAGGAATTTTCCATTTATGCTTATACTGTTTTCAAATTAATGTTGGAAACATCTTTATTTCAAAGAAACTCTGTAACAATTTTTAATGTTATATCATTAAGCTATAAAGTAACTTAGGAAGAATTGACAACTGTAAAACTTTAAGTTCTTCAATCCAAGAGCAGCATTGATCATCCAATTTATTTAAATCTTCTCTTATGCTCACTACTTATACCCCTTAAGTAGCATTATGCAATTTTCTTATTATGTTTCTACCTGGCATTCTTGGCATTATTTACACTGTTCTAAATAGAAGCAGGCCTAGTAATTATTCTTTGTGTTATATTGCATAGCTCTTTAAAAGTCCGTAAATTTTCTTGTTCTTGCACATGGCATTTGGGAAAACCCTAAATTCCTTAAAAACTGTACAAGGCAGATTAGGAATAAGGACATTTAGGTTCAAACTAAAGACTCGATGTATGACAATGATACGCTCTAGGAGATTTTATTTGTTTTGTTTGTGTATTGTTTTCTTTTAATCCAGTGGACCCCATCAAAAAGAAAGAAGTAGGAGTATGTTAGTTATTTAGGCAAATGACATAGGTTTGAGATCAGGAATCTGGTTCTGGGCTCTTAGAATCAATGAATTTGAATTAAAGGAGGTAAACAGAAGAAGGCTTAGCTTTATAGGCTGATTTCACACGTGTAGAGATTAAATAAGAGTCCTGAGTCTTGGAAGTCATATAGACACCAAAAGTTTGCTAATGTGTACCAGACACCGGGTAAGGGTTCCAGTTTGATAGTCCAACAGGGAATAGTAACCTGCTGACCCACCTCTCCCCCAAAAGGGCACTGATCTGAAAACAAACAAAAAATCTTTCAATCCCCTTTCTCCAAATGAGAGAAACTGGAGGAAAAGTCGATGAATTACTTACATAATTTGTTTCTCTTTCATGTGTCATGTTGTCTCAGAAACTGGGTCAGATTAATACCCACTGATCACTGAACTGAGCTCTGAGAAACTGGATTTAAGTGACATAGGGAAAATGTACAAATGAACTAGAGTATGTTTCTCCAGGCCTTATGCTTTGGGGCTGTACCAGTGGCCATTCTCCCCTGCGGACTACCAAAGTCTGCTTAAGAAACACAGGCAGCATTACCTTCTTGTACACAATGGAGATATCCATTTAGAAGGTTAGAACTTCAGCATCTAGATCAAAAGAGTAATTTGAGAAATAAATAATTCTATGTATCAAAATTTCAAAATATGACCCCACCTGAGTTTGTTTTCTGATTTAAAAAAAAAGAAAAATTTCTCACATGGATATAAATCTCTTAGTGTGTGACTTCTTTATTTTCAGTTTTCCATGGAAGTTATGCATTTTGCAGTGAATTAAGCCATCTATATAATGACACTTTCCTACAGGATTCCAACAACAATAAAGAAAAATAGTGTTAACAGTATTCAAAACAAAGGACATAATTAATTCATTCTCCAAGCACTTACTCACTGTCTAATTTATAACTGGCAATCTTCTAGGCATGAAAGGAAGCTTTATAGAATTAAATGTTTACTCCCATGGAGATTACATTTTAATATTGAAGAAGACATAATATTATTTTTAAGAATATGAATTAAATGTGTTATATGTGTGTTACTATGGAGATAACAGCAGCCAAAGAGGACTTAGTGACAAGATGAAATGTTGATAAAATCTGAATGTAGAGTGGGAGCCAACCTGCAACTAATGGGCTACTACCTGGTGCAGCAGTGTGTCTCCAAGATTTACCCCAGCAGCTTCATCATGCCTCTATTCTGATTGACTGATGCCCATGAACTACCAGCTGTGAAATATTTTAATTATCACTCTTAAGTAGAAGTAGACATCCGCATCCATCATTTTGCATTTTTCCTCCTCCCTTGGTAAAGAAACACTTCTCTTTGAATTCTAACTCCATCTTTCCGTTGAGTCCAAAAATGATGGAACCAGGATCAGAGCCCAAAAGTGACAGCTCCAGGGAAGATCAATTCCATTCCTTCCCAGGGCTTTTCACTATAGAGCTGAGAGGTTTTCAGAATTACTCTACTGAAAGCAGAGAAGTGGTATGTGGTGCAAAGCAACAGCTGACAGCCATGCTCCTCACTATGTGCAAGTAGCCAGCCAGTTTACAAGATTAAAGACAAATGAAGAAGAAGTGCAAATGAGAAAGGTGAGCTGAGAGAAAATTATGACAGTGTATGAATACTGGAGGCAGTTTTCTTTGAAGCCCAGCTATACCTCTCCCTTTTTTGCAGATTTATAAAATCACATTCCTCTTTTTGTGTGACTAAGTTAAAGTTGATTGTATGTAATTTGTGAAAAAACAATCTATATAGCACAATCAGTTATGTACTGGATATGTATTAGGGAATATAAAGTAAGCTCTGTTGGGGTATATCAACTTTTCTCTAAAGAAATTCAATTTGATTATAAACCTAAAGCTGCAAGTACTTACCATCACATAAGCAATTTCATTTAATCCTTACAAAACTCACAGCTTACTTGGAATCAGTGACTACCTAAACCCACATGGGTATTTAAGTTACAGAATCATGATTGAAATTCAGATCTAATTGACTCTAAATGAATTGTTTTTAAAATTATTATGAAATAATTTCTAGGTGGCCAGAATTTGGAGGAAGTGAAGTTATTCCTTATTTATTTTTTAAATTCTAAAAGTATTTAAAGAGGAATAAAGGCCAAAAAGTAGTAAGAATGGAGACAAAAAAAAATATTGTGGCAGTTCAGAAAAAGGTGAAGTTGTCATTTGGGCTACTCCATGAATATGATAGTGGGAAAGGAGAGCAGATAATAGTCTACCTGTTATTATGCTCTGAATGAATCTTCCCCCAAATACACTTCTATTTTCTAAACCATAATACAAACTTTATAATTGAGAATTTGTCCTCAAATTAATTTTAAACACCATGTAAAACGACTTTAGCATTAATAAATGGATAATAGCTTTATATTGTAACATATAATTCAAAGTATTGTCACATTCAAATTCAAAATTGTCACAGTAAGTATAAGCTGATTTTGTCCCCAAGTGTTATTACCATATAAACATTTTAACTGAGTAACAGTATTTTTCTAGAGCTTTCAACCATTTGATAAAAGATTAGCTTTGAGCAATAGGAGCAGAAAAGAATAGTTAAGTATCTACTTAAGTGCTTTCAAGGAACAGAAACTATGACAAACTCAATAAAGAAGTACTTCATTGGGGAGCAGATGTGGCAAGTGGTTGAGCAACTGCTTCCCTCATGGAAGGCCCTGGGTTCGTCCAGGGAGCCTCCTAGAGGAGCAGAAACAGGCAACAAGCAAACAAGGTAGGGGGCCAGCTCAGGCAGAGCCAATGAGGCTGGGTGGTTGGGCACTGGCTTCCCACATGTGAGGTCCCAGGGTTCAATTCCCGGTACCTCAAAGAAGGAAAAAAATTAAAGAAAGGAATTAGGTGAATCGTTAAAAAAAAGTATTTTACTGAAAGACAATGGGAAGTTCCTAGGAAAAAGGACATAAGGGACTTGGTGATACAGAGCAAAATTGATTTTAAGGCATTTTATCATAATGTGAAGTGGCTGTTCTTTCGTCTGTTTAACTTGCCCTTGCTCACAGAAGAACTGTCTTTTTCCCATTTGAGTCTCCAATTTTGAGATGTGACTTCTCTATTGATTCAGTATCTGCCTTTCCTTAATTTTAGTTAGATTTCACACCTTGACCCTAACTGTAACATCATCTTCACAGTCTACAGTCTGTGTATGTTGTAAGTATCTTTATATGAATTGTCAGGTGTGACAAGTACGAGTGACATCAGAGATGTATGAAGGTTTATTAACACTCTCAGATCCTAGAACAGAGAGGAGCAGACTGTGTTGCAGGCCATATGGGGTAACAGTTCAGGAGTGCAGGCTTAACAAAGCAGAAAGGGAACAAAAAGTATGGTGGACTGGGAACTTTGCCTTTATAATGTGGATAGAGCTGGAGCAGTTGCAATCTCCAAGTAAAAGTGGAGATTGGGGAGTGTGACAGTTAGGCTATTGTGTCAACTGGACCAGGTAATTGTATCCAGTTGTTTAGTCAAGCAAGCTCTGGACTAACTGTAATACAAGGGCATTTATGGACTTTCATCACCATTGGCTTTACTGCAATGGTAAATCATAGGTAGCTGGTTATAATTACATCAGTAAAGGAGATTGCCATCAGCAAGAGTGATGCTTAACCCAATCAGTTGAATGCCTTAAAAGTGGAAGTGATTCCAGCATTGAAAGAGAATTTTCCAGCTTGTCTTTGGACAGTCAACATCTCTCACAACTCATTAAGAACTTTCATTGGAATTTCATTTTCTGCATGTGGAACCTGGACTTGTGCATCCCCACAGCTGTGTGAGAAACTCTTATAGAATCGCATACTATTGATGGATATCTCTTCTTGATTCTGTTTCCCTAGTGAACCCTGACTAATACAGCTTGGTACTGGGAGTGGTTCTTGAGGAACAGAGTCTTAAACATGGATCTTGGAGGATGACAGTAGATTATGATACAGTTAACCATGTGGTGACTCCAAATGTAGTTGCTGTCCAGATGTGCTATAATTGCTTGAGCAAATCATGTTCCCTGCTACCTGGTATGCAGCTGATGGTTTGGAAAATGCTTTTTTCTCAATTGCTATTAATAAGTACCACCAGAAACAGTTTGTTTTTAGCTGACAAGGCCAGCAGTGTACCTTTACTCTCTTGTCTCAGGGGTATATCAACTCTCCAGCCCTATGCCATAATATTGTCTGCAGGGATTTTGATCATCTCTCCCTCCCACAAGACATCACACTGATCCATTATATTGATGATATCATGTTGATAGGACATAGTGAGCAAGAACTAGCAAAGACTCTAGACTTATTAGTAAGGCAATTGCATGAGAGAGGATGGGATATAAATCCAACTAAAATACAAGGTCCTTCCACCTCAGTGAAATTTCTAGGTGTCTAGTAATGTGGAGCATGTCAAAATAACCATTCTAAAGTGAAGGATAAGCTGTTGCATCTGGTTTCTCCTAAGACCAAAAAAGAGGTGCAACACTTAGTTGGTCTCTTTGGATTTTGGAGATAACATGTTCCTCATTTGGGTGTTCTACACAGGCCCAATTACCAGGTGACAAGAAAAGCAGCTAGTTTTGATTGGGGACCGGAAAAAGAAGAGGCTCTGCATCAGGTCCAGGCTGCTGTGCAAGCTGCACTACCACTTGGACCATATGATCCAGCAGATCCAAAGGTGCTGGAAGTTTCAGTGGCAAATAGAGATGCTGTCTGGAGCCTTTGGCAGAACCCTATATGAGAATCACAATGCAGACCCCTTAGTATTTTGGAGCAAAGCCCTGCCATCCTCTGTGGATAACTACTCCCCTTTTGAGAAAAAGCTTTTGGCCTGCTACTGGGCCTTAGTGGAGAGGAACGCTTAACCATGGGCCATCAAGTTACTATAAGACCTGAGTTGCCTATCATGAGCTGGGTATTTTCTGATGCACCAAACCATAAAATTAGGCATTCACAGCAACACTCCATAATAACGTGGAAGTGGTATATACGAGATAGGGCTTGAGCAGGTCCTGAAGTCATAAGTAAGTTATGTAAGAAAGTCACCACCCTTGCCATGTTACCTTCTCTTTCCCAGGCCACACCTTTGGCCTATTTGGGAGTCCCTTACAATGAGTTGAATGAGAAGAGAAAACTCAGGCCTTGTTTACAAATAGTTCTGCGCGATATGCAGGTACCACCTGAAAGTGGACAGCTGCAGCACTGCGGCCCCTTTTTGGGACATCCATGAAGGACAGTGGAGGGCAAATCCTCCCAGTGGGCAGAACTTCGAGCAATGCACCTGGTTGTTCATTTTGCTTGAAAGAAGAAATGGTTAGAAGTGGGTTTGTACACAGTTGCCAATGGTTTGGCTGGATTGTCAGGGACCTGAAAGAAACATGATTGGAAAATTGGTGACAAAGAAGTCTGGGGAAGAGATATGTGGATTGACCTTTTTGAGTGGGCAAAAAACATGAAAATTTTTGTGTCCTATGTGAATGCTCACCAGAGGGTAACTTCAGCAGAGGAGATTTTAATAATCAGGTGGACAAGATGACCCAAACTGTGGCTAATGCTCAGCCTCTTTCCCCAGTCACTCTTGCCATGGCTGACTGGACTCATTAAGAAAGTGGCCATGGAGATAGGGATGGAGGTTATGCATGGACTCAGCAACATAGATTTCCCCTTACCAAGGTTGACTTGGCTACAGTCACTGCTGAGTGCCCAATTTGCTACCAGCAGAGACCCACACTCAACCCCTGATATGGAACCATTCCTTGAGGTGACCAGCCTGCTACCTGGTAGCAGGTTGACTACCTTGGACCACTTCCACCATGAAAGGGGCAGTGATATGGTGTAACTGGAATAGACACATACTCTGGATATCAGTTTGCATTTCTTGCATGCAATGCTTCTTCCAAAACTACCATCCATGGACTTACCAAATGTCTTATCTACTGCCATGGCATTCCACACAGCATTGGTTCTGATCAAGGAATCCATTTCACAGCAAATGATGTGTAGGAATGGGCATGTGCCCATGGAATTCACTGGTCTTACCATGTTCCCCATCACCCTGAAGCAGCTGGATTGATAGAACAGTGTAGTGGCCTTTTGAAGACTCAATTGTGGAGCCTACTAGGTGGCAATACCTTTCAGGGCTGGGGCAATGTTCTCCAGAAGGCTGTGTATGCTCTAAATCAGCATCTATTCTATGGTGCTGTTTCTCTCATAACCAGGATCCTTGGGTCCAGGAATCAAGGGGTAGAAATGGGAGTGGTGTCCCTCACTATTAACCCTATTGACCCACTAGGAAAATTTTTACTTCCTGTCCCTGCAACCTCAAACCCTGCTGGTTTACAGGCTTTAGTCCATAAAGGAGGAGAGCTGTCATCAGGGAACTCAACAATGATGCCATTGAACTGGATATTAAAACTGCCACCTGACCACTTTGGGCTCCTCTTACCTCTGAAACAACAGTCAGAGAAGGGAGTTACTGTACTGGCTGGCTAATTTATCCTGACTGTCAAGGGGAAATAGGACTGCATCTACATAATGGGGGTAAAGAAGAGTTTGCCTGGAATTCAGGAGATACTCTAGGGCATCTCCTAGTACTGCCACGTCCTATGATTAAAGTCAATGGAAAATTGCAACAACCTAATCCAAGCAGGGCCAGGATCTTCAGGAGTGAAAGTTTGAGTCACCCCACCAGGCAAAGAACTATGGCCAGCTGAAGTGGTTGCTGAAGGTATTGGAAATGTGGAATGGGTAGTGGAAGAAGGTAGTGATAAGTATGAACTTAGACCACATGACCAGTTACAGAAACGAGGACTGTAATGGTCATGAATATTTCTTCCTTGTTTCATTATGATGATGATTGTATATGTACACAAAATGAATTTCTTTGTCCTTTTCCCCAAACTTTCCCCTTATCATATAACAAGTTGTATCCATTTCATGTCATCATATTTAAGGATGTCAAGCCTGAGAGTGAATATTACCCAAGAGCTTGTACCCTATTCTGTATGGCATTAATGCGTTTCCAATTGTATGCATGAGAGTTGAATATTGTTAGGCCGAAATATATATATATATACACACACACACATATGTATGTATATGCATATATGCATGTCTGTTATTGTTTTTACTTAGAGACTAAGTATGGTTTAAGGTATATATATGGTTGCCAGGTTGACAAGAGAGGGACTGTGAGAGTTAGGCTATTGTCTCAACATGGCAAGGTAATTGTGCCCAGTTGTTTGGCCAAGCAAGCACTAGGCTAACTGTAATACAAGGGCATTTATGGACTTTCATCACCATTGACTTTGCTGCAGTGGGAAAAATCATAAATAGCTAGTTATTATTACATCAAACAAGGAGATTGTCATCAGCAAGAGTGACGCTTATCCTAATCAGTTGAATGCCTTAAAAGTGGAAATGATTCCAGCACTGAGAGAGAATTTCCCAGCTGATCTTTGGACAGCCAACATCTCTTACAACTCATCAAGAACCTTCATTGCACTTTAATTGCCTGCCTGCAGAACCTGGACTTATGCATCCTCATGGCTGCATGAAAGACTCTAATAGAATAGGTACTATTGACAGACATCTCTTGTTGATTCTCTTTTCCTAGAGAACCCTGACTAATACAGGAAGTTTGTATTTGAGTTCATGGGAGAGCAAACCAGGGTAGGACAGGAGGAGTGGGAGAAGCCGCTTATATAAACAGGTGTCAAGGATGGTCACTGAGAGACCTAAAGACAAGTTCTAAGATGCTGAAGCATCAGACAATGCAAAGCCCTTATGTTATTTTAATTCACTACATTGTATCTTTGCATTGAATTTTTCTTTTAAGACATCAATCTGTTTCTTAGGCAGCCAACTAATTGACTCTGCTCAGGTCAAATATATACCCTGGTCTACTTTGATATGGCCAAAAGAATAGATCCAATAATGCGAACATGAGTCTCCTAGAATATCTATCACAAGGACTTAGAATTTTAAGAGAAAGTTATGGAGGATTTTAAAACTAGTTAGTAATGGAAAAATGTACTTTGGCCCTTTATTTTTCATCAGATGACACATTATCCACATTTGGACATAATTTCTTCTGTTCACTTTTTCTTCGGTTGACACAGGCAACATTTCACAGTCTCCAGATGAAGCGACTCAGAAAACGTTTAGTAAGTATATTCTTCTGGATTAGGTCAAACTGTTTTGCACCTAAGGAATTTCTAGTAAAATCAATAGCCAGAATGAAATTTTATAGAAACAAAAATACATGACCCATGACTGGCAAAACTGTGAGGAATGACCGACAAAAGCATTAGTCAGGGTTTCTCAGCAGTAAATCAGCAATGTCTGAGTAAAAGTACTATGAATATAGAAAATTTAAAAGTATAGATCTCTCAGGAATGACTGGCAACTTCTTACTGTCCTGAATTTTGAAACTGGCTTTATTTTTATTCTGTAAAATTTAAATTTGAAATGCTTACAGACTTGCAGAAATATTGTTAAAACAGTCTAAATAATTCCTGTGTATCTTTCATCACCCTGATTTCCTAAATATGAACTATTTGCCCCTCAGAATATTTATATATATCCCCCCCCAAGATAGCTCCCTCATCTGTTTTCTCACTGTTTTTGCTTTTTACTTCTCATTGTTTGTGCTTGTTGTCTACCTGTTGTTTTTGCTTGCTGTCTCATTGTTTTTTGCTGGTTGCCTGCTCAATGTCTGCTTTTTCTTTAGGAGGCACTGGGAACCGAATCCAGGACCTCCTATGTGGGAGGTGGGCTTTCAACTGCTTGAGCCACACCCACTCCCTGCTAGTTTGTTTTTGTTCATTGTTTGCTCACTGCTTACTCTTTGCCTTGCTCATTGTCTGCTCACTGTTTGTCTTCTTTAGGAGGCACCGGAACTGAACCCAGGACCTTCCAAGTGGGAGGCAGGCGCCCACTGCTTGAGTCACATCTGCTCCCCAGAATATATATTTTATACATATATTGTTCTGAACCATTTAAGAAAAAATTGCAAACATCATGTCCTCTAGTCCTAAATAATAATGTTTATTTCCTAAAAACAAAGACTTCTTTACACTTTCACAATTCAGTTATAAAAATAAGAAAGTTAACTTTGATATAATACAATTACTTGGTCTGTGGACTTTATTTGAATTTTGACAACTTCCTCACCAATGTCATTTACCTGCTTAAAGAGTCAATCCAATTATAGATGTTGCATTTAGTTGCCATGTCTTTTTAATCTCTGATAATTTGGAGTAGGTCTTTAGTCTTTCTTTTTTTTCCTGGCTTTGATAAATAGGAATAAAACAGAATGGCTCTCATAGGTTTGTGTCATGTTTCCTTATGATTGTCTTCATGGCATGTGTTTTGATGGAATAGCACAGAAGTGATTTTGTATGCTCCTCGGTGTATCGTATCAGGAGGCATATGATATGCTGATATATTCCCTTACTAATGATGTTAACTTTGATCACTTGATTATGGTCTCATTTGCCAAGTTTCTTTACTATAAAGTTACTCTATTTTCTTTGTAATCAATCCATATACTATATTGTTAGAAGATACTTTGAAGCTATGTAAATATCCTGTTCCTCATCAAAACTTCACTCCCTATTTTTAAGCATCCATTAGTGTGAATTAATAATTACACTAATAAATATTAAAGGCACTAACTTCAATAGTCAAAGTTCTTAAAATGTTCTGGAGAAGTCATAAAACCACATTGGATCAATATTTTCAAACTTACAAATAATCAATACAACATTTATTTGTTTTCTATTTTCTCAGTGAAGTAGACTGTTTTAGTAATTGTGAGTTTTCAACAGAGTAACTAAAATGAAAAGAAATAAGGAAATTCTTAGCTACAGTGTTTTTGTATCCCTCCTTGGCTTGTTCTTCAGTCTAAAGATCAATACATTGGGCATTTTCCTAAACTTCATTTCATGATTTATTTGTTTTGATTTGTTTTTTTGCTGGCTTATTTTTCCCTTATAATTCTTTCTCCTTCCAAGAGGCAATTCGTGTATTAGATTTCATCCATAAATTCAAGTTTCACACCAATCAATGCTCTATAAACCAATTCTGAACATGTCGAACACTTATTTAAATCGACCAATCACTTTTTTTTTTGCATGAAATTTTATGGTTTTGCCTTTATTAGTCCCACTTTAGCTTTGGATATGAGACCTTCCTCATATGAACTGATTTCTTTATCTAAATGTCCCTGTGAGCAAAGGCTTTAAACAAACTCCCAGAGTTACTTTTGAAGCTAGTCTGAAGTTTTCATTCCACACTGCATAAGTCACCTATGTTGAATCAGGTTTTCCTGATCCAACAACAGTAAACACCTCTTACCTTATTATGTCTTTGAGTTTTTATATTTCTTTTATCAGTAATATGGCAGAATTCTCAGGGGGGTAAGATATAAATAACCAAGATATGAAAACCTTTATTTAAAGAAAAAGTATTGCCCTAATATAAGAATAAAATTGATATTTTAGGAAGATGTGCACTATTTTATACTGCATTTTCACATCTCTTAATCCATGCCACCATCCCTAGGGCACTAAGATCCCTGTTTGAGTAGGTCAGATCTAGGATTTACCGAATGTGTACCAACCTGCTTGGGTCTGCATATCCCTGGGTCATTTTCGCTTATGGTAGGGTAGCCAGGGCTGTTTCTAGATCATGCTGGATCTCTGGAAATACGCTCAGAAAAGTCATGTGAGATTAAGTAAGGACTTACAGATTAGTGAGTTAGGCATTTTAAATATGCTCATTTCTAAGTTTCACTTGTAAAGTAAGAAATGAGTTTTTCTTTTATTTATATGAATAAACAATGCTTTCTTAAAGAAAAGACAAGCAATGACTATTGACTTCTCTTCATGTTTTTTTATATTAATCCATTGATATCTGAAACAAAACAAAACAAAATGAAATAAAATAAAACAAATGAAACCTTGTATCCAGCCCTGGAAGAAAGTAGACTTATTGATGTTCTTACTTGGCACAGCATAAAAAAGTGTTATCCTTTATTTATGTTCTCAATGTATTTTCAAAATTTATCTGGTTTATTAAATTACAATCTGGAATGACTGGGATAAATAACAGAGATGTCCATGTCAGTGGAGCTTCCTGAAAATTGTCTTAAGTGTTCTAAATGTGGAAACTTTTACTGAATTAAGTAAGCCTCCAGAGTGTAATGAGAAAATATGGGCTTGGGAAAAAACCTGGAAATATACAAGTACTTATTCCACATTGGTAGAATCAAGCAGATTTGTGTTTCTTTGGTTTTATTGTTTCCTTATCAAAATAGACACTCGTTTGAGAAAATTAAATAGTGACAGCAACAATAATAATAAAATTAATAAGATGAATATTTGGACACTGATATCAAAGATAGAAAATTGTATCTACAGTTATTAAATCCTAGAATCTTAGATGCTCAGTAATCAAAGGGGCATTCAGTGCCATCTTATTTTACCCTTCTAGTAGAAATTGGTTTCAGAAATACTTAATCATAATACTTTCCCAGTTCATTTGAATATCCTTGTCTGACCATACCTTTCCCACATCTAAATCAGAATAATTTTTAACATGTATAACCAGATTTTTTTGATATTATGATTTTTCTCTATGCTGATTAAAGGGACATGATGTATCAGATTTCAGTTCACCAGAAGGTCGGTAAGGTTTTTCCTTTGTCTTGATGTGGAAAACCAAAAGTTTATAAGCCCTTGTTGAAAAAACCAGTTTCAACACATTCTTTATCTAACTTTACCACATACAGATCCATAAGGAAACAAAAAGAATAAAGTATTAGCATGCTAACACACTGACTATTGGCATAATTCCACTGATGTATTTGTCTTTAAAGGAGTTCAGCACATTGTATTCATAATTTGAATTGATATTACTTGGCAACATGGTACAGATTGTCAAAGAAAAATAAAATCCAGGCTATATTAGTCAGCCAAAGGGGTGCTGATGCAAAGTACCAGAAATCTGTTGGGTTTTATAAAGGTCATTTTGTTGTAGAATTTGAGAGAAGTTCAATTATTTGAGTATAGAGAGGCCAGGACTCAGGAATGATTTTGAGAAGGAAAAATGGCTTATTGATGGTCAGCCAGACTCGGGAACTTTCTGTTTCAATCCCAAGCCCCAAACAAGATTTTTCAGTCCCTTTTATACAGAGAGGAAAGGCCAAATGGTCCTTTTGTTTCAGTTCTCAATAGGCTTGAATTAGCATATATTTCTACATCTTAGGTAAGCTTTTAGCATGGACCTCAGGCATTCGATAAGCTTTTAGCATATTTGCTTTGCATTTCCCCTGAATACTTAAAGTTTATAGACCTTGCATTGTTAAACTGTTTCCTGCTCACCAAGGGCAGGACTGCAACCTTTTATTATCCCACACCCACAAGTCACAGATAGTTTAGGTTATCTCTGAAGAGACAAAGAGCCTGCCACCCATAGCCCACATCATTTCCCCCCTTTGCCAAAGTTTAACTTGCTAAGCTTTGGCATAATTATTGTTGGAGCTATGAGGTGAATGGCTGTTTGTTGTTTTGATTGATTATTTATCAATCTTTAGTGTAGTATCCAGGACTGTTTTTAAAAGTTTAGAAGTTTTCATTCTGGACAGCAGAATCCTGGGGCGGGGGCCTCCTGCAGTTATCCTGCTGCCACCAGCGCTCATATGGATTTCCAGTCAGGTTCCAGATCCATCTATTCATTTTATTTTATCCTTGAAGAGTTTACACCTTTAATTTAAAAGGGGTGCTGATGGGAGACGGATCTCTTTTCTGTAACTGCTTCCTGCTGGCCATGGGCTGTAGTCATTGCCTAATAAGGTGTAAAACTCTTAATTTATTCTAACTGGAGGAAGATGGATCTGGCATTCTGTACGAAGTTGGATGAAGTTTTCATATGATTAATAAGATGTTCACTCTGAAAGAAACAAACTTAATTAAAAATTTGGAATACCCGTTTTTAAAAGAGGACATTGGATTATAGAGGTAGACAAGGTTAGGTGCCTATAAAGATGGCACTCCTTCTTAAAAGCTGGTGGGAACAACATATATATTCTTTTTTAAGTTATTCATCTTTAGAGAGAAATTGCAACAGACACTTAGCTTTGTCTGAAGACACATTCCAAGCTGTTCAATGATTGGCACTCATTCGCTCTGTCAGATGCTCCTGGTCGACTGGCACTCCTTGGGCAACTGGCTTCACTCAGGATTAGAACACTAAGTTGGAAATTCTCTTAGTTTTCACCTATGGGAGTGATCAGAACTACAGAAAAGGTTTTTTATACCTTAGTTTTAATTGTACATTTCTAGCAATTTTGACTTGTTCAATAGGTGACTCACCATCAGCAAGCAAGCCTCACCTTGGCTACATAGCAGAATACAGTAGAATGTAGAAGTTGACTGAGACTGGCAGAGACTGCCACCTTATTCTATAGACATATTTATTAACTGTTTAGAAAATGATTTTACCAGGAATTTAACATGTCTAATATACTTCTGCACTTGATCCAAAATAGAAAAGATAACGTTATAATTATTTGGCATATATTTAGTACAGGATAAAAGTACAGCACTTAATATTAACCAATGTATTACTTAATGCATAAGGATTCAGAGTTGCAATTATTAGTTTTGAGTTTCAGGTTTGTAATACTTTACATGTTATCTCTCCATGAGAGCAGGCCATAATGCCAATTGTGTTTAAGTTTCACTTACAGTATCCTGGTATCATGGCTCCACTTAGCATGTTCTGCAATACAGTGAGCAAGTCGCAGCATCCTTGATCTTAGAGAGATTTTCCAGTATTCTACTAGCCTGGTGCATATTGTTCTCTGGCACCATGGAACAGTGCCAGTCTGGAGGCGATATCCATTGTACACTTGGCTGTATTGAGTCATTATTGGCTGCTGCAGGAGCTTGAAACTGCAACGTAATTCCCATCAACTTCAGGAGCAGAACCCAGAGGCTGATATAGCAAATATTTTTAATTGAGGGGTCAGTGACCAGCCTAGCCAGTAACTCACACGGAAAGGCAAAATGCAATGTATACAGGGCCTGGTTTGAATGCACAAAAGAGTTTGATAATGTTAAAGTTTATTCCTTGTTTTTATATATATATTTTAAACAATTTAATGCAACATATCATATATTAAATGACTATTTACTTACACAATTTTACCATGAAGATAACAGTAGGTAATTTACTTTAGTAATAGAGGGAGAAAAAAATTATTTTTCATTGTTAAAATGAAAACAGAATATTTCCAATAGAATCAAGATAACTTTTTATTACCATTTACTTAAATGTGTACTTTGCGGTGGCCTTCGGACAGGTTTTATTATCATTAAGTTATTTCTGCTACCAATACCAATCTTAAGTTTTTTAGTTAACAATGACTTCTAGAACAAGAACTGTTTAAACATTTTCAGTTAGGCAGATGTTTTACAAACTCCTTATAATTGACTATAACCACATTGACTAGCCACCTCATGTTTAAATAAACTTATTAAATTACAATTACCAAAGAAACTTACTCTATTTATTTGAGAACATATCTACAATCTTTTCCCTTTAGCCTAATTTCACCAATGTGAACTTACAATTTTCATTGCTCTAAAGATTTCGTACGTAATGTTAATTTAGTTTATAGATTAACTATGGGAGATTACACTCAAGTTAAATAAAATTGAAACCATAATAGTTTATGCAAGGAATGTTCTCTTTTTCCCTTACAGGAAGCTAAAAACTTCTTTCCTTTGTTTAAGTTATGAAAATGAATAATTTTAAAGCATACTGACTACCAGGTTTTAAAACACATTACACAATTACTTAATTTGTTTAATCATAACCCAGGAAATATCTCTCCATAGTTTTTATGGACTTTTCTTTACTTACTGAAATTTGTTAATAGAGCCACTAATTACCTTTATTTTGTTGGAAGGAAATCTTCTGGAAGTAAATAAGGCTCACCAGATTGTGGAGAAGGAAAGAATTTATTCTCAATCTTGCAAGAAGGGGCACAGAGCCAGATATGGCTGGTGCCCCGAACAAAGAAAAACGACACAATTTATACCCCTAAACCTAGCACGCAAGCTCTTCCTCAGTTTTTCCGTAGATTGGATACTTCAGAAGTTACAGCTTATCTGAGATCTAACTTTTGCAGGCAAAAGTTTGTGATTTAACTGCTTCCTCTCTCACATTCCAACCATTTTAGTTTTTACCTGTTCCCCTTTGTTAAATAAGGAATAGAATTTAGTGCTGAAATGGCACTGACTTAGCTCCTTCTTGGGGATCCTTCCACTGCCCATAGGACTGGACTAAACTGGTCTCCTCCACTGCTGTCCAACCTGAGAGTGGGAGACTGAGGCAGCAGGCCGCCAGGTTACACCAATCAACATTTTTTTTTCTTATGTGAAAATTAACCTAATCTTTGTTTTGTTACATTTTATGGCTGACAAAAGGTTTAAACTGGGAAATTACAGGGCAAACTGATTCTTAATTCCCTAGCCTAGTAGATAGGTTTAATCTGCCACACCTAGTCTTGCCTTTAAAGCTCTTGCAAAGAGGAGGCCCTTTCCCAATTGTTTCTATAATCAGATTTCTATGACTTTTCATCCTGCTTAGTTTAATTTGGGCTTTAAGAATATTTATTTACATATATAACTGCATATTTAATTAACAATTTGAATAGAGCTCTTTTAAGAATTTTCATTTGTTAATTTGATATTATTACCCAGATGTATGAAGACATACACTGAGCAAATGGGCAGACACAAAGAGTTAGGCACAGAAACAAAACTCATTATATTATTTATAATTTGCATTATTTTATATACTGTTTAGCTTAATTTGGAGTTCCGAAATATATATTACTTATAACTGCATATTTAACCTCAACAATTTGCGCAAATAGGCAGACATGAATAGTTTGACACAACATAACTTTAGATACTTTAAACTTCTAATTCTTACAAAACAAGTGTGACTGCAAAACATTTCAAAGACTCCTGAAACTTCTTAATTTGCACTATGACTGTGCAGTTTTATACTATGACTATGCAGTTTTACACAAGAATTTTCTTTCTTAATTAATGGATTGTAACCAAAATGTTCTCAATGCTTTAGCACTATTTTTTGTTTCAGAACTGTATATTTTACTTTGAATTTAGCAGAAGTTTGGATAAGCAATAAGATTAATTTTATATATATTTACTGAGGCTATTTGAAGCCTCAGGGAGACAGACTGGTTTCTCTCATGAATTGCCACTCTTAGGAACACTGACGGTCAAGGCAGGAGACTTCTCCCCCTCCACCCCCCTTTTTGATTTTGGAGATAATAAAACTCCAGTGGTCATTTAACCTTATTCCATCAGGCAGCAATTTATTTAGTTTACACTTGAATTCATGAGAGAAAGGGTTACTAATACCAGGAGAGGAGACAGTGATGTCCCAGCTCTTCTCTGGCCTGTAGGGGCAGAAGCTATTATGAAATAACCATAGGCAAAGGCAAGGGGTGAGGTTAGGCTCGAAGTAACCATAAACTAATAAGGAAAGGTTAAATTTAGAGTTTACACTTAAATAATTTCAGACTAAATTCACCCAGCTATAATTTCAGTTATTATCTTTCCACTGTTTTATAATATAAATGCATTTATAAATTATTTTAACTTAGTTACAGTTTTTATTAATTTTTAAAAAAAACTGTTAATTTTGTAACACCTTTAAACACCTTTTATTTGACTTATAACATATTAAATGAACTTAACTATTACTTTAGTTTTTCTTTTAAAGTAAAAGAATAAATCTCTTGCAGTTAGTTTGAAATAAAAAGCTACTTTGCAGGATTTGATCTCTAGAATATAATGTTCTTTAAAAGAGAAGACCCCTTCTTTTTCAAACACTGAGGAAATGATGAGGTTAAAGCACAAGAAGCTATTTTGATAAAACAGATTTTCTTTGTATACTGTTCTTATGCAATTTTAATCATAAAATTTTCCTTCCACAAACCTTCTACACTTTCAGCATTCTTTCAGGTTTTGTCCCACACTCTACTCTTTCCAATAATCAAGCATTTTATCTTAGGACAAAATCATCTTCTGTTTCCTTAACAATAAAAACACATTCCATATATCCCACATACTAAGTTACCAGGCAAACTTCTTACAACATATAATTGCCATTAATACTAAACAAGCTTGTTAAAATAATGAACTTTTCTTCTCTTTAAATACTTAGTAGCATGTAATACCAGAAACAGTTTTTTTGGAAGCAAATTGGCAGGGGAGGCTGGCTGCCAAATAAATTTGTTATAATGTTGTAGAATTTGAGAGAAGTTCAATTATTTGAGTATAGAGAGGCCAGGACTCAGGAATGATTTTGAGAAGGAAAAATGGTTTATTGATGGCTGGCCGGTCTCGGGAGCTTTCTGTTTTAATCCCGAGCCCTGAACAAGATTTTCAAACGTCTTTTATACAGAGAGGAAAGGCCAAATGGTCCCTTTGTTTCAGTTCTCAATAGGCTTCAATTAGCATATATATCTTCCACATCTTAGGTAAGCTTTTAGCATGGACTCCAGATATTCTAAGCAAGCTTTTAGCATATTTGGTTTTTGCATTTCCCCTAAATACTTAAAGTTTATAGCCCTTGCATTGTTAAACTGTTTCCTGGGACTGGAGCCGCTGACACTGTCCCTAAGGGCAGGACTGCAGCCTCTTACCATTCCACACCCACAAGTCAAACAACTTAGTTATCTCTGAAGAGACAAAGAGCCTTCCACCCATAGCCCACATCAATAAAATTACCTTTTATTATTATTGTCAATTCAGTTTTTGTTCAATAATGACTTTCTGCAATTAGCCATTTAAATATCTTAATTTAAACAATGCTTTGTAAAACTTTTATAATTATTTATACCTTTAAGACAAATTTTACCTTCACAGAACATATTCTCTTACTTAAAGTTACTACAATACCTTCTAAGAACCTGGGCAGAATGCAAACGTATTTTGACTTTGACACCCTAGGGAGGGAACTTTACTGCATTTATTCTGATTCTGCTTTTCACCCCCTTCACTTCCCCCCCTTCCAGGCAGTCGGGTGCACAACAATCAAACAGGAATGCAGCTTATGAATAGAAGGTGTAGACTCACTGGAAAGGGGCAAGCCGCTCCCCCCTTTCCAGCTTTCAGCCAAAATGGGCAGACAGAACCTACTCAAATTTGGCAACTCTCCCAGGGACCCAGCCACCCTGACTGGGACATCCCCAATAAACTTGGGTGCGTGGCATGGACACAGATGGCCTCCAAGCCCTGGCAAAGGGCCAGACCAGAGACAAGAGAGCAGAGCATGCACAAACATCTAGACTCTGAAAACATCCAGACTCCTCAGTTTTGCCCCTAATCATTTCACCCCCTTGCCAATGGCAAGGGAGGGCTCCAGCACAGCTGTAATTCTACTTTACATAAGGACACAACTCCAACACTAGCATTGAGCTGACACAGACAGAAGCACAAAGGTCACTAATCTGACCCACAAGTTTATGTATTTATTTTCACGATGGCTGCCCCCACAGCCATCACAAACCTCAGAACACTTAACATTTGGTATAAAGCGAATTCATTCACAATTTAGCACCATAACAGAAGATTTCAGCTAGACTTTTTCCACTGTTTAAATTTTACACCCAGACCAAGCTCCACCAGAAAAGCCGATCCATTTTCCTGTAACCAAGTTTTGTTGTGCTTTGTTTTTTTTAATCTAGACCAATTTCCAGGACATTAGGACTTGAACCTATAAACAACCCTTTTTATTAAAATCAAGCCTCCACTCCTTTAGTGGATATAAGACTAGTACCAGATTCTAACATGCAGTTAGACAAACCCAAACACCAGGGCTTTTCCCCGGTTTTTCTCCTTTTCCCAAGCCTAGAGAGAACGGCTTCCCCCCAACTTTCTGGGGCTACTAGGGTTCTCTCGGGAGGTGATCAGCCTCCCCTTCCTAGCAATTAAAGCTAGGGCCTTCCAGACTGTGCTCACCCAGGGAGTCTTACCTTCTTCAATGTTCGGAGTTCTTTTCGTTCCCAGAATCTTTCTCTTCAGACCTTCCATTGCCCTCGATTTTTGTTGGGAAGATTCTGGTGGAGCCCACATCTTTTCTGGATTAAATTTAATCCAGGGGCGCCCAGATTTGGGATTCACCCGAGGCCTCCTGGCTTCCTTGGGGATTTGGAAGGGGCAGCAAAATGCTACTGTCTCTGGCCTTCATTTGTTATCCCTTCGTGGTTGCCAAAAATGTTGTAGAATTTGAGAGAAGTTCAATTATTTGAGTATAGAGAGGCCAGGACTCAGGAATGATTTTGAGAAGGAAAAATGGCTTATTGCTGGCCAGCCGGACTTGGGAACTTTCTGTTTCAATCCCCAGCCCCAAACAAGATTTTTCAGTCCCTTTTATACAGAGAGGAAAGGCCAAATGGTCCTTTTGTTTCAGTTCTCAATAGGCTTGAATTTACCATATATTTCCACATCTTAGGTAAGCTTTTAGCATGGACCTCAGGCATTCGATAAGCTTTTAGCATATTTGCTTTGCATTTCCCCTGAATACTTAAAGTTTATAGACCTTGCATTGTTAAACTGTTTCCTGCTCACCAAGGGCAGGACTGCAACCTTTTATTATCCCACACCCACAAGTCACAGATAGTTTAGGTTATCTCTGAAGAGACAAAGAGCCTGCCACCTATAGCCCACATCAATTTATTTGTGGTGGAAGCTTACAGTTACAAGGCCTAAAGAGTCTAACTTAAGGTACCATAAGAGGTACTTTCTCACCCAAAGTCTATTACCACATGTTGATGCAAGATGGTGGTGATTTCTGTGAGGATTCAGCCTCTCTTCTTCCTCTTAAGGCTCCATGTTCCCAGCTTCTTCCAATCTCAGCTGTAGGCTGATACAGGGCTTGGTTGTCTCCCCAGGGCTCATTTCTTTCTGGGTTCAGCTGCTCTGGTCTCTCCACAAGGTCAGCTGTAAACTATCAGGCTCATCTTTCTTCCCAGGGCTGTGTCTATGGAGCATTCATGCTTCCTGTGTATCTGCTTCTGTGTTCTCCTTCTTGTGTATTTACTTCTGTGTGAACATCTATTTTATCTCCAAGAGGGCTGGGACTCAATGCTGAGTCATACCCTAAAGACGTGGTTGGATCAGAGCCCTAATCTTAACATAATTTAATCAGACATATCAGCTGAATCTAATACAGTCAAAGAGTTCTCAATGCCAGAGGAAACAGTCAGTTTGCAACCATAATCTATATTTCTTTTTGGCATTCATAAATGATATCAGACTGCTACATAGACAATAAAATTTTCCCTGGCATTGTACATTCTAATAATCATACATTTTAAAATAAGCTTAGTCATGAAATTCCATGCAATGCAGAAGGGTGACATATAAAATGTGAAGGAGAACTATACTGTCAAATTATTATAGTATGTGTTACAAGATGTGATAATTAGTAATAACTCTCTAGCTGGAGTGTCTAAAGAAAATTTTTAGCAACCATGACTGGCTTCCAGTCTTTTTAAACATTTCTCAAACTGCTAACTTTGACAGCACATTACTCTGCTGACCATGTACAGTAAATAACCAAAAGCATGGAATGTATCATTGGAGGACCTACTGTTGATGAAATCATCGTAATTTTTATAGTCCAGCTCACTTTTACAAGCAGAAGTGCTGCAAGGGTCAAAGCCCTGTTTCATGTCATGTGGCAACTGAACGAAGCTGAACACCCACAGTGAGACACTGAGGTGGTCAGCGGGCATGGGGGCAGCTCTAAAATATCATCTGCCCACCCACACAGTATGTTTTAAACCAGGAAAAAAAGAACACAGCACTAATATAAAAGTAACAACCAGAAGCAATTCACTTATTAGATGAAAGTATTACTAATTTCAAAAATGGGAGAGAAATTGCAAGTGAATCTTAAAAATACTGGGGGAAATAAACCCTTTCGTAATGCGAAGAACAGACCAGAAAAAAGAAATTCTCTTAAAACATTATTGGACAACACAGTCTGCTACTTTCAAGTTTCAGCCAAGAAACTAGAGATCAGAACTAGATTTAACTACCAGGTTTAGCCATAATATTAACATGTAAAACACAGTAGAATCTATTCAGCAATCTTCTTGGCATTCTAAAAAGCAAGACCTCTGTAAAGTAGAACTTACATGGCCATATATTAAATGGCTTGACATAGAACACTTAAGTCATGCTTCAATTTCAGAACCTAACACAAAAACCTGACCTCCTGATAAATGAAAACTAGCTGTGTAGTTATGTTGATTTAAATAGTTAGGATCTCTTTGGTAAACAGTTTTACTTGTTTAAATAAAATTTTAATTTCATTTAAACAAGTATTGTGCAAAAGTATTGTGTGTCTTAAATTGACTAATATATGCATTAGAGATTGTTTTTATTCTTTGAATTAAAAAAAAAACTTTAAAAAATTATTTTAGCCAAAATAATAAATGTGGATAGAAAGAAAGTTTGGTTTGGATTAGACAAGGGGTGGGTGTAGTGTTCCCACAAAGAGAGTGTAAGTTTCCTATGAATAAATTGTTTATGTTATTTCAAAGGATAAAAGATAATTTTTAAAATAAAGAACTCTGGTCTTCTGTACCTTTAAGTTAAATTTAATCTGTTGCTATTTTTCAGCATCTCTGTTCATTTTTCATTTATGGGGTATTTCGTATATATCTCCGCATGATATTTCTGTTGACTTTGTAAACTATCTTCAATTTCTTTTTCAAATATGCTAGAAACTGTGATTCCTGTTGAATGCATGTGATCAAGATAAAAAATAACCAGAGAAAAATATTGTTTTAAAATACCCCAGATTCTGCAACAAAAGTAGATGCAATTAACTCTTTCATCTCACTGTTTGAGGTTTTGTAGATAAGCCATAATAACCCAATGAAATTTAAAAGTGCTCAAAATTCACCTGATTATGTAGCTTTTTCTACAACCCTCTTCAGTCCAACCCTCCTTCTTTCAGGGCCTCAAATAATGATTTTTAGATATCATTATTTTTAGATATCAGCAAAATTAACCATGTAAAAAATGCAATTTGTAAGGATTGTAGGAGGTTAAAAAAGATGGTGATGCACATTTTGACTACAATTAGCATGTTAAATGATTTCTTTTCATCAAATTCTCTTGTAAACATATTGGAAATATTCCGCTTTCCTTTTGAGTTGCCCAGACTTCAGGATTTTCACCTTTAGGACTAGTGATACATCAGTAATTTACTTCAGCTATAGGGAAAGAACAAGGAGAAAGTGAAGTGGAATCCCAGGTCATGTTATTTAAGCAAAGAATCCAGTGAAATGACCAAAGCCTTCCCTGGGAAAAGATTCATAGGAAACAGGAGATTGTGGTGATATATTACTTAAAAGTTTGAAAGATAATTCTTAAATTTATAAAGTTTGGACTAATAATCAAAAGAAGAACAGAAGGCCCGAAATACTGATCAACTAAAAAAAAATGGGAAGGGGAGCATGACTACAGTTAGCTGAGATGAAAGGTGGAATTTACATAGAAGCATTCCTGAGGATAAGCCCCAGTGCTGCACTGAAGCCTTCACAGCTGAGAGGAACCTTAGAGCTGGAAGGGAGGGATACCCAATGAAGCCTGGGTATTTGGGGTAGCATAGATGCAGCATGGTCATGCTGAACAAGAATGGAATGGGAACACGTGAGTTTAAGTCCAGATTTTTATTTGTCCAGAAAAAAATTTTGAAAAACATTTATATCACTGGGATCTGTAAAGATTATCTGAAAAATAGTAAAGCATCTTCCATATTTAATTCCAATGTCAATAAAATAGGGAGCAGTGAATGAGAGGACCCCCAATATGAAGATCATCAACTTCAATGGAATTGCAAAGGTTAATTTTGTATTTTGTGTATATTTGCCACTTTTAAATTACTCAGTCAAAGAAAATCATATATATATTGGCTAGTTTAAATCCGTATTGTTAGGCCCTCCTTTTCTACCACCCTGGTGGAAGAAAAGAGCACATTTTTATCTGTTTAGCATTGGAAACTGAACATATTTTTTTTCTTTCTGTATACATATCCTTAAGTGGTTTAAAACAATCATTAACCCTGATTTATGACTTGTATATATAGAGAGTAAACTGTTCTCTAACTGTAGTAGTTTCCAAGATACCATTTTATAAATGACAAAGTATCTAGTTAACAAAAGAAACTGAAGTCATTAATAAGGAATACTGCCTTTCTGGAAACCCAAACATCTGAACAGCCAGGCTCTGAATAGAAATAAGCAATTTAAAATTTCTCATGATAAGACAAATATGTTACAATGACACCAGTGGAGCTACGTATGTTGAGCTTAATTTTTCCCCTGGGATGAGGAACTGCCTGCAGAGGGAATCCATCAGTCTGGGTATAGAACTGGGAAGGGAGCACAGTAGAGAAGAATGCTCTTTCCTTTTTAGGGGGCAGGGGTGGGAAGTGGGTTATAAAGCAATTAAAGAAAGTATTGTGCCCAAATAAAAATGCTAATTTTCTGCAAACTGTAGTTTCTGAATTCCTTCAGCAAGGTCTTCTTTGCTGATAAACTTGCATGATTTTTCCCCTGGGATGACTACACGTAGGTGTTTATATGTAATTGTGAATAAACTAGTGAAAAAGCTTAGCAGTACCAAAAAAACCTAAAATTTATAAAAACTAGGAAAATTATTTCTTCCTTCACTTACTTTCTGCCATACTCCAACAATCATATGTAAGGGAACAGGTAAAAATATTATTAAGGAGTCTTAAGAATTCATTTCCAGAAAAATATTAAGCAGAAACATTCATTAGAACATGTGATCTATAAATGATCTTTGAAGCAATGTATCACTGAGCAGATAACTATAACAGCACTGATTTTAAAACATTTTAACTATCTGAGAAACTCTAATTACAATTGTATATTGCTCATTTGGTCAACTGCCTGAAACAGTATGATAAATTTTTCATTTATTTGATAGCACACTTTTGTAAATAATTTATACATTTTTCTACAATTGCAAATGAAAGTATTAATAGTATAATAAAATAATAAATATCATAATAAAAAGAGACTTAAAGAGATTATCTAAGAAATATTTTTAAAAGCTCATACAAGTGGTTATAATACTGTTTTGTTTATATCCGTTCATTTTATCTGTTTAAGCCCAAATTTAGAAAATGCTTATATGTCAAACAATTTTTTATCATGTTCTCCCCTTTCAGATCCAGTCTGTTTTCCCCTCTGGCATCACATCATAGCCGTGGAAACATGTCAGCTCTTAAAGGAAATAGCTGCAAGGAATAAAAATTTTAGAATTCCACATAACACAAAAATGGTTAACTACCCTATTCGACAGTTTGTTCTTGGAAACCTAACCTCACAAGGTTTTTACTTATAATATGATGCAAGAAGAGAAAACTTATTGAACAAATGAGACCATCAATGCTTTATACACTTTAGGTTCAACATCAAAGACAAAATGCAAGTGGAGGTACTTGAATAATTATGTTTTAAACTAATAATCATGGTACAAAACAATCACATCATAGTCTTCTATTTTTTATTTTTTGTCCTGATGTATCCCTCAATATCTTGATAAAATTGGGGTTCTAGGGTTGGTGGTTACTTTAACAGTTCTATTGGTGGTGGTAACAGTTTTTTTCAAATTATAAAACAACATTATTTGAAATAACTTTAGGTTCTTGACATAGCCTTACTAACTGGTTGAAAAAATCCCAGAAGTCTATAAAAATCCATGGAGCCATAAGTATCATTAAAATTTGGATAATGCATAATATATGTTAAAAGAGCACATTTTATTATTCAACAGACTGTATCAAATCTAACTAATAATGCTGATAAAACTTCTGGTTAATGATGCTGGATTAACTCCATCTTTTTTTGCCTCTTCTTTCTAGTACTCTAATAAAATAAAAGCAAATTGTTATTAAATAATTCTAAAATCCAAACAATAAACAGATTTGGGGAGGAGAGTGTGGAGAGAGTGTGGTGCTATTTTGGAAGCCAAAAAGCAAATAAATGAGTAGTAAATGATTTATCAGATATGAGATACCAGTAACTTTAAATCAACAATGGTGAGAGAATCAATGAACCTGATTATACCACAGAGTGGTATGGGATTGGCATGGAAGGACTAAGACATTTTAAGGATTTTGGTTTTTACTTTAAGGAAGGAAGGAAGCTAAGGACTCTGGAGACTGTTTATTTTCAAATTTTGTCTTTGCCACATACTAGCTTTATGACTTTGAGCAAGTTGCTCACTGTGTTTCAATTTTGTGTCTGTAAAATGGATATAATAATAGTATTTACATCCTCTGGTTCTTAAGATGATGAAATGTGTCCATATATATGGAATGCTAGAAAATACTTGGCTGAGTGTTGTGCCATTATTGTTATTATTATTATGAGTTTTCAAGTGAGTACCCTATTTTTGGTGGTGGAAACAAACTGCAGAAGGCAAGTATGGAATGAGAAGACCAGTTGGGAGCCTCTTCAATATTCCAGACAAGAGATGAAAATGTCTTGGATCAGAGTTGTTGCTGCTTGGGTCTCCAGAAGCAGACATGGTGATGGAGTTTGGGGACAAGATAATGTACCTTTGCTCTATCACTTGATGAAGTGGAAGCTCCCTGGGAAGGATACATCCAGTGGAAGGGGTGACTCACTGAAGCTAAGTCAGATCCTGAATTTGATGACAAGTGGACATGTCTGATGACTGTCCTCCTAGAAGAGGTAAGCAAGTTGTTTCTTAAATTGGGATTTGGATCTACAACTCTGTCATGAGGGTGTTAAGTTTAGAGAGTATAAGAAAAGTTACAATTCTAGATTTATTTTGAAGACAGCTGAGAGATCATGATGTATTGCATGTGTAGTTTAAGAAAAAAGTTGGTGTCTGGAAGACGTCTAGATTTTTCTTTTTTTTTTATTAGAGTAACTGTATGAATGGTGAACCATTTTCTGAAATAAGAGAGGGGTAGAATTTGGAGGATGGGAAAATTAAAATTTCCATAAATTTGTTTGGGGCATTTTCACATTGAGAAACATATCAAGCATCTTGTGTGGAAGTCAAGTATAGAGTTAGCTGAATGAAGTTAATAAGGAAACTGGGGAGGGAGATTTAAATTTGGACATCATTACAGGTGGTATTTTAAGCCCATAGGAGTAAAAAAGATGAGGGTTATGACAGGACAAGAAGTCCAGTGATGGAGCCAATATTTTAAGTTAACCCAACAATTGAGGTTGGAAAGATGAGGAGGATCCAGTCAGGAGGCTAAAAACTACTGCAAGATGGAGAACAAGAGAGAGAGCCAAGTGAAGAACACATTTCAGGTTTGTGATAGAGAGATCAAGGTTCTAAATCACTGAGTTTAAATCTTTTCATATTATGATGAAAAACTCTCCAACTAGTAAAAAAAGAGAAAACAATTGTCTTTTGAATATGCAGTGGTGTTGAAGCAAGGTATTTCCTATGCAAAAACAAATGACCAAGCAAAGTCATATTTAACAGAAAAGATGCTTTTGGAAGTGAAATATAAATTGACTCTGACAGGGAAGAAGAAGGAGTTTAATATGCTTAACAGTAACGATTGCCCAGAGAAACATTCCAAATGCAGTCAAATGTATTCTCTGAAATACACAAGAGCTGTGTTCTCTACATAAGTTTCTGCTTGGTCAGTGTATAATTTTACATGGGTATATTGCTTATGAAGACACTTTTGGGGTTAGAATAACTAAAATATGATGTGAACTTAGATTTTTCTCTGTGTTTTCCTTTTTTGGGTTAACTGTATAAAACTGAATCTCACTGAATAGTTGTACATACAGAGAAATGATTTTTAAAAAGAGTTATTTTAAATTTTCTTTACATAAGAAAAGAAAATGAACTTGAAAAACACTTGGGACATCTTGAAAGAAGTTAAGCTTTTGTTGCAAACATATTAAATGTATTGTCCTTTCAGACCTTGGGCAAATGTTATAATATAATTCTGTCATACCAACAAAACCAAACAGTGCTGTCCCAAGTAGACTTAAAGTACAGAAGCAGCCAACATTTGAACCAAATAATTTTTAAATGTAGGACTAATGTGGGATAAAAGAAAAATAAGAACTATTTATTTATTTAAGAAAAAAATGCTTATAGAGTACTTATAATGTTCCAGTTAATTTGCTTTCTTTTAAGTTTAGTTATCTTCCAGGAAGTAATTAAAGCTAAGATATGTCACTACTTCAGTACTGATGTGTGAATTTAATATCCTTGAAATTTTATCTTAAAAATCTTCAAATGAAGCTAGATTTTCTAATTTTTGCTCTTTCAGTACTAGAATATTTATTGAAAAGAAGTCTTTGTTATGAAGAACTGTGTTATATGTTAATTACTATATGACCACATCTGCCTTGGAAAATATTTTTGAATTAAAATATTTGTTCAAGTAAAACAAAATTATATTTTAGTGCATTCAATCAGACTAACATTTGTTTTTGGTGGAAATACTTGTTTAACTTTCAATTTGTTAAAGTTTATTTCAATCATTGTATGGTTTACTTTTAAGACATTGAGGATAATACAAATTTTTTCGTATTTTGCAAAGGCAGAATTACAAATTTAAATGTAGTTTCCCCATGAAATAATCTTGGAATGCATGGAAATTACTTTAAATTGTGTAAATAGTAAAACCTGATGTAACAAGTGAGGCCCCAAAACTGAATTGTACAAAATGTAGGCAGTTTTATTTCAAGGTAAACAAAAAACAGCATTTTTAAAAATTTTATCTTCCAGTTTCTATAAGCAAAGGGGATAAGAGGTTGTCATTTCTTTGTTTTTATTTATTAGTCCTAGTGTGAAACAGAACAATTATTACGAAGAAAGTATGCTCCCTTAACAGGACTGAAAAAGATTGAAAGCATTATAAGATAGTCACTTCTTAAGACTCTTTCTTATCCCAACCCACCTCACCTGAAGAAGGGAACTTTTACCTATCCAGATACTTTTTGAGAAGTTGGGCTGGCCATAGCAGTAAAGCTATTCACAATACCAATTGTAAGAAACAAAGATTAGTTTAGTTTTCACATAAAGGAAGAAAATAATGATTAATGTAACCTGGCAGCCTACTGCCTCAGTCTCCCACTCCCAGGTTAAACAGCAACAAAGGAAACCAGCTTAAGCCAGTCTTATAGGCAATAAAAAGATGCCCAAGAAAGAGTTAAGTCAATACCAATTCAGCATTTGGTATTTGACAAAGGAAGCAGGTAAAAACTAAAATGGTTGGAATGTGATAGCGAAGCAGTTAATCACAAACTTTTGTGCGGAAAGTTAGATCTTCTCGGATAGGCTGTAACTTCTGAAGTATCCAGTCTATGGAGAAACAGAGGAAGGGCTTGCATGCTAGGTTTAGGGTTATAAATTGTGTCATTTTTCTTTGTTCAGGGCGCCAGCCATGTTTCCTGGTTGTGCGCCCTTTCTTGCAAGATTGAGAATAAATTCTTATCTTCTCTGCAATCAGGTCAGCCTTATTTTCTTCCAGAAGATTTCTTTCTAAGAGAAATTATCTGTATTTTGGTACTGAGGAGGTTTTACTGAAATTTTAAGTATTAGCTATTCAATATGTCTTTATATTTTGGTACGTTAATCACCTTACTCTTTGCCAAGATTTATTCAGCTGATTGGACTGGTGAGTTGATGAGAGGATTATAAATCCTCTTTCTTATATCCTTCCAGAAATGTTATTTAATTGACAAGAATGATCTCTCCTACTAAAGAGTAGCCTTTCCAACAAAGATGTAAATAGTTGTACTTTTCTACAAAATACTCTAAACACATTGTGTGTGTTTATTTTTTACTCAATTATAGGGTAAATAAAATTAAATGTTGTATTAAAACTACATTTTCTTAGAAATGTTTACAAATTTTCTTTAAAATTAAAGTGAGTTCTTTCTTTTTTTTCAAAATCTACTGGATGTTTTGTAACTCATGAAAATACAAATATGAATAATTCACAGACCTTGTGTTCAAACAGCTCAAAGTCTTGTAGCAGTGAAAAACAGAAAAAGAAATACTGTAGTGTGTTAACGGCTATATAGGATTATTAGGAGGCTGAGTAGTGCCACCAAGATGATGGCAGTATGTGAAGAGAATATACTTAAATATAACTTAACAAAACATTTCCAGAATTCAAACAAACCTGGTAAATAATCAGGTAGATTAAGAATTTGAATTTTTCTAAAGTTACCACTCATACTGCATCAGCATTTATTTTCAAAGTCTGGAAGTAAGGAATCCTTCTATACTTAATGAAAGGAGATTAAGAAGAAGAGGGGAAGATATTATGGGCAAAAATATTTCATTTAGTCCTCTCTGATAAAGAGCTCTAGAATACTTACTCTAGGGATTCATAAGACATAAAACCTGCATTCTCGTAATGAAAAGATGATTACATTTCATATATCCCTCCCCTAGGGAAGAAAAACTATTATTTAAAATGAGGTTAGCCAGCAAATACAATTGTTTAATTTCAGCATGGGATTGTATCCAAGACATAGCTTTATAGTCATATTAGCGAAAATTAGTTCGGGTGTGTTTTTCTACCAAATCCTTTAAACATTTCTTTGGGGAGATAAAAATAGAGATTATTAGAGTTCTTTCAGTGCCTTTATTCACTGTCACTATAACCCATTCCAAGCTGAAAATGTCACAAAGACTTTACAATGTATAACCTTGCAATGCCCTGGGGAATTTACACTATATGAACATCAGCATAGCTCCATCTTTATTTGTTAAATTCTATCAGTTTCTAGCAGTTTAGACAGTAAACAGAAGTGAATAAAAGAGCCTCCAGAAGATTTATTCTATAGAAAACTCAATTATTTTCAGAGATCAAGGATTTCCCCTGGTCTCATCTCAAATTTGGGATGTATTTATTCAAGGAGAAAATCTTGAGAAATAGTCCTCAACATGAATTTCTTTTAAGCCATTTTGAATGCAATTCTGTGCAATATGTACATATATTTCCTTTCAGATCTATATTCATTTGCTAAAAATATTTAATTTTTGTCTATCTGAATTTGTCTCACTTAAATTATTAAGTGCCATGCAACTTCTGATATTTTTTAGTAAAGGTTACTGATAAAGCTTTTATTTTTTTTTAATTTTTTTATTCATTTTTTAAAAATATTACATTAAAAAAATATGAGGTCCCATTCAACCCCACCGCCCCCACCCCACCACTCCCCCCACAGCAACACTCTCTCCCATCATCATGACACATCCATTGCATTTGGTAAGTACATCTCTGGGCATCGCTGCACCTCATGGTCAATGGTCCACATCATAGCCCATACTCTCCCACGTTCCATCCAGTGGGCCCTGGGAGGATCTACAATGTCCGGTAATTGTCCCTGAAGCACCACCCAGGACAACTCCAAGTCCCGAAAACGCCTCCGCATCTCATCTCTTCCTCCCATTCCCTGCACCCAGCAGCCACCATGGCCACTTTTCCCACACCAATGCCACATTTTCTCTGTGGACCTTGGATTGGTTGTGTCCATTGCACATCTATGTCAAGAGGAGGCTTAGATTCCACATGGATACTGGGTGCAATCCTCCTGCTTTCAGTTGTAGGCACTCTAGGCTCCATGGTGTGGTGGTTGACCTTCTTCAACTCCATGTTAGCTGAGTGGGGTAAGTCCAATAAATCAGAGTGTAGGAGCTGAAGTCTATTGAGGCTCAGGGCCTGGCTATCATATTGTCAGTCCAGACATTCAAATCCCCTAGATATATCTTAAACCCCAGCACCAACTACAATTCCAGTAAAGTAGCATGAAAGTCTTGTGAAAAGAGATCCCATCTGTGTCCAGCTCCATCACACAGAAACACCAGCTCCAAAGAAGGGCCAACTGACATGGCAGCGAACCCCATCTGTCATGACCATAGAACCTGTGGGTCCCTTTGCCCTCAAAAGAACCAATACCTGGGGTTGTATCTACTTTATCTGTCTCTGAGACTCTGCTCAGGTGTGCATAAGGGCAATCCTTCTGACAACCTCCAGACTCTTTTTAGAGACTCATAGCCATATAAACTCATTTCTCCTTTTCATTTCCCCCTTACATTAGGTCAAACAGCATTTTAAAGTCCTGTTATTATATGTAGACAGGGATATTCTGCTGGTCTGCGTTGAACCTTTAATTCAAGGTCATTTTCTAGTTGCATCATCCGCTGGTACTTGGTAGTGATCCCTTGGTGCCAGGGAGGCTCATCCCTGGGTGTCATGTCCCACACTGGGGGGAAAGCATTGCATTTACATGCTGAGTTTGGCTTCAAGACTGGCCACATTTGAGTAACATGAAGGCTGTCAGGAGGAAACTCCTAGGCACAGTGCTGCTCTAGGCCTTGTTCTTATTTCAGGCGTATAGGCTCACAAGCATAGTCATTAGTATCAGGGGCTCACTGTTGGACCCTCATTCCTTCCTGGTCCTTACCGTTGCACCTAGGGGACTGCCGCTGCTCCCCTAGGGACCATGACAGAGCACCCCCGGCCAGGAACCCAGTAGCCCCCCAGCTGTTGTTTTTAATTGTTGCTACTATGAGTATATCCAAACATTACCATGCACCCTGGACATATGCTGATAAAGCTTTTAAATTATGAAATGAATAGTTCTTTGTTTTTGTGATAATATGCCTCTACATAATACTTATCAATTTAAAACTCCTTCTTAGAACTCTCTTACCAGTTCATGCATAATTAACCATCCTCTTCTGATGTTTCTACATTTTGACTGCCCTTTCTCATTGTCTTTCATTAATTTCCCTTCTCTGCTTACCTTGAAAACAAATGTTTTCCCTAAGACTTTGTGCTTTGTTCTCTGATTATCAATCTGCTCTCTTCTTCAGCCATTTTATCTGCTCCTATTTTTTCAGTATTTTTCAAATATATCTGACTCTCAATTCTATAATCTTAACAAAAACTTCTCTCCCAAATTTCCCCTAAATTTTTTAAATGAAAATTTGATTGTATATTCAATAGAATATGCTTCAGCATGAATTTTATAAAAGATTTCCCTTCATTTTCCAATTTGCAAATTTTCTTGTTTATTTCTTGTTTCCACCCCATATAAATGAAATATCTTTACTGTAGATAAACCAAAAGATATAGCACAGGAAGAGAAAAATCTTGGTTCAAATACATTTTGGTACTTTGTGAGTACTTGATTCATACCCAGGCACATGTTGTCAATTCTAGTGAATAGCCATTAATTAAATTGTCAAAAACAATTTCTTTGGTATTCAGTATCTTTAGGGAGTCATATTTTCAATTCTGTTGTTTATTATGTATTTCAGGTATCTGGCTAATTTAAAGTATATGTGTTTATTCCCTGGCAATTGAAATATAAAGAAAAGTCTTTAAAATTTATACTTAGTCTTATTTTTTCAACTAATGGAAGTTTAATGAAATGTCATGAGAAGAAATGAACTAAATTCACATATAGATGTAATTTACAACTTGACATTGATATAAGTTTTTCTAAACATGGGTCTCTTTCAACCAGAATTGGTAAAGAACAAATCATAAATAAAGAGGCTTTTAGGAGCTGTTTACTTTTTATAATGTATTGGAGGTATTTTTCATAAGTAGATGAGCTATTATTGCTTAGGAGAGAAGAATCTCTGAAAGTAGATGGTTACTTATTTTAAAAATATCAAATACATTAACCCAGAGGTAGCTCTCTAATAGATTTTTGGGACATTTTGAAGTTTACTTTGTGCTGTAGTCTTTTATTATTTTGGCTGACTCAGAGTACACTTTCAGATTCCCCTGAATATGTTAATTATTTGATTATACATTCTTGAGTTAAAAATATATTTTTTGTTTGTTTATTTCTCTGACTTAATTAAGTCCTTTGGTTTAGCACTGGAAAATGCATTCTCATGCAGTTTGATCTAGGAAAAAGCATAATCTAGTTTCAAAGTTAACTTCTTTATTAAAACCAGTTTGTTCCAAATGCTGCTTGCCATTTTCCTACTGTTAACCTACATCTTTGGTCCTTGAGAGTGGACATTCAGAAATAAGCTACCAGTTGTAGTTATGCATGTTGTTTTAGAAACAGATTAGTATGTGTCTATTGATGGAGGAATGGAGATGGAAAGTAAAATGCAGTTAATATATATTAGAGAATACTATGCAGCTTTTATTAGAGCATCAAATACAAGTAGATTTAATAATGTGGACCTTCTTAACATTATGGGAATGGAATGTTGCCA